>NC_136063.1:835247115-835249615 GCF_964261635.1 Lissotriton helveticus | reverse complement strand
GTGTGTGTATGTGTGTATATGTATGTGTGTATGTGTGTGTATATGTATATATGTATATATATATATATATATATATATATATGTATGTATATATATATGTATGTATATATATATGTATGTATGTATGTATATATACATTCCGTGAGCCAGGAATCCTCCACGCCACAGACCACGCAGACACGGACCAAATTAAGGTGCAGTTCTTTATTGAGTGCAAGATAGCCGCATGACGTTTTGGCTCCGTGGAGCCTTGTTCACATGAGTGTTCACATCACTGAATGGTTCTTTTAAAGTGCCAGTGTCTGATGTAAGTTGGGTCACATGTTAGGGCTATGTATGGACATAGTAAAAATACTATCACTGAAATTCCCCCAAGGTATAGTTCATCATTGTTACCGCATTTCGTACGTGGCTGATCAACGAATGTATGTGTATATCTATGTGTATGTGTATATGTATGTATGTATGTGTATATCTATATGTATGTATGCATGTGTATGTGTGTATGTATGCATGTGTATGTGTGTGTATGTATGTGTGTGTACGTATGTGTATCTGTGTGTATATATGTGTATATGTATGTATATATGTATATATGTGTATATGTATATATGTGTATGTGTATGTATGTATATATGTATATGTATATATATATATATATATATATGTGTGTGGATTCACAATCCTGAAATGTCAGCAACCCAGCAAGGCTCCAACACAAACAGGTACAGACCACAACTAGGACTTTAGTAGAAAATAGGGTGCTTTATTCCATTGATGGGAACAGCAGCATGACGCGTTTCGTCCAGGAAACCCGGACTTGATCACCAAAATATATATGTGTGTATATGTATGTGTGTATATGTGTGTATGTGTATATATATATATATGAATGTATATATGTGTGTATATGTATGTGTATATGTGTGTGTATATGTATGTGTATGTGTATATATATATGTATACGGGTGAGAGGATCTGCGCATTGACATTAAAAGGCAACCGTGGCATGAAGGGCATCGGTTTCTTAAAGTGCAAAGATAGAATTATTTCCTCCGTTAATAATGGCTGCATCAGCTGAGTCGCTTCGGAATCGTGAAGCCTTAGGGGACGCTATGTTTTTAAACCTTCCTACACTAACAAACACTGAAAAAAAACCCACAACGGAACATAACTCTGGGGATGACCTCAAAACCAAGCTTAAGAAATTGGAGAAACTACTACGTACGGAGATTACGAAATGGTGGGAAAAACGCTCTCTTGAGAAGTATAAAGAAGTGGGACGTGTGCCAAGGGGGATGAGGGATCTCATTGCGCCATCTTTTGAGAATCTCAACCCCCTGATGTTAAAAGAATGGGCCACAAACAACTTGGAAGCCTCAATGAACATATGTATATTAATAAAATATGCAGAAATTGATCGAAATACAATCTTGAAGGAAATTGACCAATTGATTGCAGACTTGGAACAGTATGACAATAAAGACTTTATTAAAAAATCTAGGAAAGAGATTGATGCCCGTTTGCTTAAACATGAAGACACGATAAGGACACGTAAGCAATTTAAATTCGCGTGTGACAAACGTGATTATGAAACAGGACGCATTTTCACGTTTGCACGCAAGTACGACACAGCCAAAAGACAAGCCATGGGACCTAAAGGCACGGCGCAGCCCAGTGGGGTGACACCTAACATAGAGATGTCAGATGCAGAGTGTAGTTCTGCAATTAGCAGTACAGACTCAGATGGAGGCAACCCTGAGTCAAGCAATCATAGTGCGGTCCCCACACAATACTCCCCTTCAGACGAATTGGGGTTTATTATAGAAGACAGGCGCAACACGCTGCGACCTCGGACCCAACAACAGAAACAACAAAAGAAAATCGCAGAAGGAAAAATAAAAGACGTAAAGAAAGGAGAGAATGCAGGAGGGCGAGGATTTACCAAGAGAGGCTGGGGCAAGAAGTGTTAACTGTACCCCCTCCAAACACCACAATGGACAATACAGGAGTCAATCTTTCAAATGTAAATGAACCACCAGTGCTCACTGCAAAAGACAATATAGTGGTTAATCTATCGGACGTGGTACTATCGAAGGCTGAAGTCCAATTGTTATCCTTAGGTCTGTCCTTTTGCCCCAAGAATTCATTAAAATACGTGCAAACACGCATTGATGTTTTTAAATTTATACGGAAACTCAAGCTGAAAAAACACTTTAAGTTGGCTAAAGTGCAGGACCAGGCTACTACTATAAATACCATATCACAACCAAGTAGCATATTTCAAGCAGGAGATGTCAATGCTTTGAGAATAGCACAGGCATTAGCAACTGAAGATGACATTTGTGACAGGTCTACACAGGAAGATCTGCAAGCTATGGGTATCAACATAAATAGCCCATGTAGCACAGATTTCAAACCACCGTCTACCTTTATTCCGCTCATGCCCAGAGACACGATTGATGCATTTAATGATATTGTAGTGGAAGAGTTAAATGTG
>NC_136063.1:835017115-835229615 GCF_964261635.1 Lissotriton helveticus | reverse complement strand
CCGTTCGGAGAGTTTATTTTTCATGAGCCGGCCCCATCATTTGACACCCCTGGGTACCAGGAGATGGGTGATGAGGAGGATTGGGAGGGGTCTGAGGACCCTCTGACACGGGAGTATCAGGCCCAGGAGGACTGGACAGGTGGACTTGGGAATGCCAGTGGTCTGGACACATCACCGGACACTGGTTTTGTCTCCCCTCCTACCGTGGCTACGGAGGAGGGGGCTACCTATAGTGTGGTGCTGATGCGGGCGGCCAAGGCCTTGGGCCTTGAACTCCCCGTCGCGGCCGTGAGGACTAACCTCCTCACTGAGGTCCTTAAACCGCAACCAAGCTCGGCTGAGCCTCTGCTGACGTTTAATGAGGCCTTGACCGACGTTCTTTTGGGCACTTGGTCCAGGCCCGCTACAGGTTCGCCTGTAGATAGGAACGTGGCCAGACGCCACCGCCAGGCCCCGGGCGACCCTTGTTTCCTGTCCACCCACCCCACCCCTGAGAGCCTGGTGATCCAGGCCTCCAATTCCCAGACCGCATTCCCGTCGGCTCCGCCTGACAGGGAATCCAAGTTGCATGAGCAATACGGCAAGAAGGTATTCTCCTTCCTAAGTTTGGGACTGCGGTCTTCCAACACCACATGCCTCTTGGGCCGCTACACCCACTCCCTGAGGGATACGGTCACGGAAGTGCTGCCAGAATGCCCGTTGGAGGTACGGGCTAAACTCAGCAAAGCCCTTGTGGAAGGCCGAGATGCGGAACGTTATTCTATTCGGTGTGGACTGGATACCACCGACTCACTGGGCAGAGCGATGGCAACGACGGTGGCGATTCGTCGCCACGCCTGTTTGAGATCTGCCAACTTCTCGGCTGATGTCCAGAATACACTCATGGACATGCCGTTTGATGGCCGTCACCTTTTTGGCGACAAGGCAGACCATGCGCTTGAGCGCTTTAAGGACTCCAGGGCTACGGCTAAGTCCTTGGGCCTCTCGGCCCCGCACCAGCAGTCGGGTGCCTTTCACTCCTTTCGTGGCCACGGAAGGGGTGTACCCACACGTGCTGCCAGCCACGCACCGCAGGGTAATACCCAACGCGGTGGGGGCCGTGGAAACCGCTGTGGCGGCGGTTGGTGACAACGGCGAGGTCAGTCCACACCTTCCCCCGCAGCATTTGCCTCAAAACCCTCCTAGTCCGTGCTTTCAGGCCCATGTGTCGCCAGTGGGGGGCAGGGTACGCCATCACCTCCTCCACTGGCACACTGTCACTTCGGACAGGTGGTTGCTGCAAATCGTCCGAAGGGGCTACTCCCTCCTCTTCGAGACAACCCCTCCAGCCATGCCACCGCAATACCACCGCGTATCGGGGGGTCATTTGCGGCTTCTGCAGGAGGAAGTTACGGCCCTCTTGGCCAAGGGGGCCATCGAGCACGTTCCTGGGCCAGAAGTAGGGTGTGGTTGTTACTCCCACTACTTTCTGGTACCCAAGAAGGGCAAAGGGGGCCTACGCCCTATCTTGGACCTACGGAACGTCAACGGCTTCCTAGCTGCCCTGGACCCAGAAGGATGGTAGCATTGGACTTGCAGGACGCTTATTTCCACATCCCCGTCCTGCCGGCCCACCGGCGCTACCTGCGGTTCACGGTTGGCCACGAGCACTTTAAGTTTACCGTGCTCTCCTTCGGCCTTACCAGCGCCCCACGGGTGTTCGCAAAGGTGATGGCGGTGGTCGCAGGTTAGGGGTTTCAGTCTTCCCCTACCTCGACGACTGGCTCGCCCCAGACAGTCGTCAGCCACCTCCAGACAACGGCAGACCTCCTGCACCAGCTGGGGTTCTCCATCAATGTGCTGAAGTCACACCTGTGCCCCTCTCAGAAGCTTCTCTTCATCGGAGCGGTTCTCGACTCGGCGCAGTTTCGGGTTTATCCTCCCGAGCAGCGGGTTCGGGATATTCAGGCTCTGATTCCACTCTTTCAGCCTTTATCCCGGGTCTCGGTCAAGTTGACGCTGCGGCTTCTGGGGCTGATGGCCTCCTGCATCCTTCTGGTGCATCACGCCCGGTGGCGGATGCGGGCTCTGCAGTGGGACCTGAAGTTTTAGTGGGCCCAGCATCAGGGCAACCTTTCCGACTATCTCCTGATCTCGAAGGGCTCTGCGAGACAGCTGCAGTGGTGGCTCCAGGACCGCGATTGGGTCAGCGGCAGATCCCTCTCCCTTCCCCAACTGGAGCACGTAGTTGTGACGGACGCGTCCCTCCAGGGCTGGGGAGGCCACATGGGAGAGGCGGGGATCAGAGGCCTCTGGTCTCTGGCGGAGTCCCGGCTCCATATCAACCTTTTGGAGCTGCGGGCGATTCGTCTAGCACTGAAGGCATTCCTCCCCTCTGTCCGGGTGAGTGTAGTGCAGGTGTTCACGGTCAACACCACCGCCATGTGGTACTGCAACAAACAGGGCGAGGTGGGGTCGTGTATCCTTTGCCAGGATGCTCTGCGCCTCTGGCAGTTGCTGGAACATCAGGGCGTGACCCTGGTGGTTCAACACCTGGCAGGTTCTCTGAACGCCAGGGCGGAAGACCTCAGCCGTCGGTGCATGATGGATCACGAATGGCGTCTGAACTCGGACGTGGCGCAAGGCCTCTTTCAGCAGTGGGGAGAGCCTTGGTTAGATCTATTCGCCACCGAAGAGAACGCGCAATGTCATCGGTTCTGCGCGTTGAAATTTCCAAGGTGGCACTCCCTCGGCGACGCTTTTCGTCGCGAGTGGAGTTGCGGTCTGTTGTACGCCTTTCCGCCTATACCACTTCTGCCCAGAGTGCTGAAGAAGATCAAGCGCGACCGGGCACACGTCATCCTTGTGGCTCCGGACTGGGCACGAAGGTTCTGGTATCCCGAGCTACTCAGTATGTCAGTCGATCCCCCGGTTCGTCTGCCTCTTCAGGAGGACCTTCTGTCGCAGCAGCAGGGGACGGTCCTCCACCCGAACCTGTCCAGTCTCCACCTCCATGCTTGGAGATTGAGCGGCGACAATTGAGGCCATTTGACTTGCCTCCTGAAGTCTGTAATGTCATTCTGGCAGCCAGGCGTCCCTCCACAAAATCGGTATACGCCTGCAGGTGGAATAAGTTTGTGACATGGTGCACAGCAAAGGCTGTGGATCCACTTTCTGCCCCTCTTTCTGAGGTTCTTCTCTTCCTTCTTTCTCTTGCCCAGCATGGCTCTGCTCTGGGCACTATCAAGGGCTACCTTTCTGCCCTTTCAGCCTTTCTGAGGCTGCCTGATCAACCTTCTTTGTTCAAGTCCCCTATTCTAAATAGGTTTTTGAAGGGCATCACACACACACACCTTCCCTCCCGTTCTGTTTGTGATGCCTCAGTGGGACTTGAACCTTGTTCTTACATTTCTGATGTGCGCTCCCTTTGAGCCACTTCACAACTGCCCTCTCCGCCTTCTTACTCTGAAGACTGCTTTCCTGGTTGCCATCACCTATGCCAGGATAGTGAGTGAGCTCTAGGCTCTTTCATCTAAACCCCTTTTCCTTTCTGTCCATCCGGACAAGGTTGTATTGCGGACTAGGCCATCTTTCCTGCCCAAGGTTGTCACGGCCTTCCACATCGGGCAGTCTATCACCTTGCCTACCTTCTTTCCGCCACCGCATCCCTCTAAAGAGAGAGAGCGGCTCCACCGTCTGGACCCAAAACGTGCGCTCTCTTTCTATCTGGATCGCACACGCCAGTTCCGGGTGGATGACCAACTCTTTGTTGGTTACGTGGGCGCTAAGAAGGGAAAGGCGGTGCACAAGCGGACCATCTCTCAGTGGATCATCTTGTGTATCCAGGCATGTTACTCCTTGGCTAAAAAGGAGCCCCCTGTTGGATTACGGGCTCATTACACTCGGGCCACGGCGACTACAACTGCCCTGGGCCGGGGAGTGCCCTTGCAGGACATTTGACAGGCAGCTACGTGGGCCTCGCTGCACACGTTTGCAAGACACTATTGCCTGGACAGGCAAGTCCGGAGGGATGGCTTCTTTGGCCGTTCTGTCCTCCAGGACTTTTTGGTGTGATTATTGGTCGCAGACTCACCACCGGGGTTGCTATTGCTGGGGTATCTATTCTAAGGTAAGGAATCTATCACTAACGTGTCTCTTTCAGATGCACAAGTTACTACTTCTATATCTGTAAGAGACATTAGTTAGTGATAGATTCCTTACCGACTCACCCATCCTCCCCGTTCTGCGAACCGATATCTAGGGTTAAGGTCATCCACTTTCAGGGCCCTAGTTTCAATGGCACCAGTGTTGGTTTTTAACATGGCTCAGCGCTTCTGGCGCGGAAAAGCTGTGTCTAAGAACTGACGTCAGCACGCGGAGGCGGCGTCTAAGTATTCCGCAGACGTCATCTCGGCGCCGACGACGGACGCGGAGCCGCAGACGACGCCTACCGACGCGCAAAGGTACTGCTACGCAAAAATTTCCGGATCCAGTCTTGACGCCTGGGGATATTCTAAGGTAAGGAATCTATCACTAACTAATGTCTCTTACAGATATATCGTTACACAAGTAGTAACTTGTGCAACAAGCATTGGAGTCTTGTGCGTAATGATCCAGTTATCGGTGAGCTTATGGCATCTAAACCGGCAATAGCTTTCAGAAAAGCACGTTCTATGAGTGAGGCTCTTGTAAAATCTAGCCCTGAGGTGGTTGCTTCCAGTACTTGGTTGCAGGCAAGCAAGGGTTTCAGAAAATGTGCCAGCTGCAAAGCTTGTAAGCATGGGGTCAGCAAGACTGAGTTTGTCACTCCATTCTCTGACATTCCACGAACCATCGGCAAACAACTAACTTGCAAGACTGAATACGCGGTTTATGTGCTGGAGTGTCCGTGTGGCTGCAATATGTTGGGAGCACCAAGTTGCAGGTCCACAAACGGATACTCCAGCACATCAGGGCCATCAACACCAATGATGCCTCATATCCAGTCGCACGTCACTTCAAAGATAAGCATGACAACAAAAGCGAGCTATTGCAATACTTTGTGATAGATGCCGTTACCCCCTTGAGGAGGGGTGGCAATAGGGAGGCTATTCTGCGAGCCTTAGAAACCAGGTATATTGTGGAATTAGATAGCAAGACCCCCTCTGGCCTCAATGCAACCAAAGATTTTCACACATGCATCTAGTTTACTGCCCTGAGACCCACTTCATTTCTGAGATTTTTGATTAATGTTACAATAATAGGCAGTTGTCTTCCTAGTGATTTGAGTATCATCCTTTCCTGGGTTATCATATGATGTGTGGTCTCTCCTCCTATTTGCACTATCCTGCTTCCGTTCTTGAGGTCACATCTATAGATTTGCATTATAACATGTTTTTAACTTCACTATTTATTCACGCTTTTGCACAATTTTGCAAATGATTGGTAAGGTACAGAAATTCTACAGTGGGGACTGGTTTGAATAATTGGCCCACTTGGGCAGGTTATTTTTTGCACATGGCGTCATGTTGCACAAACATATCAGAAATAAAATAAATTATACTGATCTGAAGAAATGAGAATTGGCAATATGAATTTAATGGTTGTTTGACATTTTAGTAATAGGATGTTTTCCAACTTTCATCTATTTTTATGTATTGACTTACAGATTGCTATTTTCTCAATGGGTAGAGCGTCATTTATTTAGTTCTGTATTGATTGATATTTTGACTAAATGTATGATGATCAATTCAGGAACATGAGTCATTTGCGTATTTGTACAATCATATTTGCACTAGTATAAAATTGCTGCTGTATTTATATAAAAATTTGCTGGAATTTGCACAATTATATTTGCACTAATACATAAATTGCTGCTATATATAAAATTGCTGCTATATTGTTGAAATTAATTTACTCGTGTTCATATTGATTTTAGATAGGGTATTTCAGCTATATTTAATCAAATACGGTGCAGTACATTGTTTAAGATTCATGTCATGCTCCAGTTTTTTAACCTGTCTTTACAACGACCAGTCTGTCCTCACTGCCTATTGTTCTGTGTTTCATGATATCCAATCATGTGCGTTATTTTCTATGCACTTGCACTTTAACCCCTTCACTGCGCGTCTATTCCGCCGCAGTGCTAAGGGGGCGGGGCGGGCGCATGCTGGTGGTGGATCCGCTCCGTCACCAGCCGCGGTTGCGCTGTGCTCATGACGGAGCGGTTCCGTCACGGCCCGCCCGCTCAATAGAATACTCTGCGCAGGCGCCGAATCCACGCCGCGCAGGCGTGCCGTGGCAGAACCGTTCCGTCATCAGCACAGCGCGACCGCAGCTGATGATGAAGTGGTTCCGTCACCAGCAGGGGAGGGGTTAAAAGATGTTTTCTTCCTCTATGGTGTCATGAGATCAAGGCCTCTCCGGGTAGGCCGAAACGTCATGCTGGCAGGGTACGCTTTTGTGTAAATAAACACCGAATTTGCTCACCTGCATTCCTGGGTCGACTCTCGTTTCTTGTCTTCGAAACGCCCCTTGCACTGGGGGCTCGGTGATTTGGACTGAGTCTGCGGCATATATATATATATATATATATATATATATATATATATATATATATATATATATATATATATATATATATATATATATATATATATATATATATATATATATATATATATATATATATATATATATATATATATATATATATATATATATATATATACACATATATATATACACATATATACATATATATATATACACATATATACATATATATATATACACATATATACATATATATACATATATACACACACACACACACGTTCACGATTCCCAAGAACGGAGTCCAGGCCAACATCAGTTTTCAAATCCGGATTTATTTCACGGCTTCACTCGACGCGTTTCGGGAATAACCTTCCCTTTCTCACGAGTACAAGAGTCTGTTTGCATCCGTTTTTTAAAGTAAACCACGTGATTGTGTTGGAACAAAATTATAATGAACATAGTTAACAGACTACCATAACATCATCAGTCTGGAGCTACGTTGTACAATCATCTTAGCAGACTGTGTGGCAATTCCATAATATCAACATAAAGTATAATTTGACATTTAAGCTTCTAGGTAAATGCACACTATGAGTCGTTTCAATCAATTTAACACCCCTTGCGAGGCAGCGGCATTCTTGCGTACTGATGCTACTGGTACAGGTCCAGTTCTCTGCATCCGGCATACTTAAAAGTTACATGGTCATAACCCTCTTTGCAGACTTATGACTTTCGCATGTTTTAACTGTTTGCCAATGCGGAAAGCAATAAAGTTGTAAATAATGACAACAAATAAAAAACATTGTGTAAATATTTTCACAACCTGACAAGGGTCTCGAACTCACAACCATCAAGTTCGCGCCTTAGATCGTCAGTCTGTTAAATCTATCCGGCAGCCTGTACTTCGGCCGCTTATATTCTGCTGAGTGGCCTCCCCGCTCTGTGCTCGATCACTTTTACATTCCAAGGACCAGTTACACATACTCCTTACTTTGGCCTGTGCCAGCCACTTATATAGATAATGCCCCAGTGGGCAGTTTAAGCTCTATTTGAAAAGTCTCCGCACTGTAAAATAGGTCACTTTTACATACAACGGATCAGTCACATTAGGTATTTGCCATTTCATTGCATACCGCCCCAGTGGGCTATATGTTTCATGTCCGCTCATTGACCATGCCACACCGTTCAGGTTATACCAGAGAACACAGTCTCATGTGCCATTTCCCTCGTGTTTTACTGCAAGTTGATACATACTGCCATACATGTTCTGATTGTGCTGTACTTTCATACTCTCCCACATTCAATGGTACCTGTGATAAATGATAAAAAATAAGTGATTTAGTAACCTTAAATTTTCGTGCCTACATTTCATTCATTCACTATTAAAAACAAGGTTAGAGGACAGCTAGACAGAAAAATATATTTGCACACATTTCCTAATTCATCCGAGGTGCACACCTAAGGCTTCATCGCAGTTGTGCCCTTGGGGCTGAAGAGTATGGTATTTAATTATAAATCTTGACTCCAGTCGTCTAAGCTCCTGAAGTCTATTTCCGCCTCTTTCTCTTATGGGCACTTGATCAAGTACCACAAATGAGAGGAGACTGTTGTTGCTCTTATGATGAGACGCAAAGTGTCTTGCCATCGGGTACTGTTTATCCTGATTTTTTATGGCTCTAAGGTGTTGCAGAATCCTTTCTTTTGCCGGTTTGATTGTACTGCCCACATAGAATTTGTCGCACGGGCATTTAAGTGCATATACTACAAACTCTGTGTGGCAATTCAAATGTTTGGTAATTCTGAAAGGGGGACATGATTGTGATAATTTCACCTCTTTAGTATTTAACTAAATTTACATGCCTTGCACCGGCCACAGACATAGAATCCTTGGATTGGATTTGATCTCTTTTTGTTGGCTATCAAGGTTTAGATATATGTATGTATGAGTGTGTGTATATACGTATGTATATATATTTATGTATGTGTGTGTTATACGTATGTGTATATACGTATGTGCGTATATATATATATATATATATATATATATATGTGTGTTTGTGTGTATATGTGTGTGTATATATGTGTGTATATATATATGTATATATATGTGTGTGTATATATGTGTGTGTATATATGTGTGTGTATATATGTGTGTATATATATGTGTGTATATGAGTGTATATATGTGTGTATATACATGCATATGTGTGTAGATATATGTATATATGTGTGTATATGTGTATATGTATGTGTGTATATATGTATATATACGTGTGTATATATGTATATATACGTGTGTATATATGTATATATAAGTGTGTATATGTGTGTATATATACGTGTGTGTGTATATATATGTATATATATGTGTGTGTGTATATATATGTATATATACGTGTGTGTGTATATGTATATATGTATATATACGTGTGTATATATATGTATATATACGTGTGTGTATATATACGTGTGTATATATATATGTGTGTATATACATGCATATATGTGTGTAGATATATGTATATATGTGTGTATATGTGTATATGTATGTGTGTATATATGTATATATACGTGTGTATATATGTATATATAAGTGTGTATATGTGTGTATATATACGTGTGTGTTTATATATATGTATATATACGTGTGTGTGTATATATATGTATATATACGTGTGTGTATATATGTATATATAAGTGTGTATATATATATGTATATATACGTGTGTATATATATGTATATATATGTGTGTATATATATGTATATATACGTGTGTATATATATGTATATATACGTGTGTATATATATGTATATATACGTGTGTATATATATGTATATATACGTGTGTATATATATGTATATATACGTGTGTATATATATGTATATATACGTGTGTATATATATGTATATATACGTGTGTATATATATGTATATATACGTGTGTGTGTATATATATATATATATGTATATATACGTGTGTATATATATATATGTATATACACATGTGTGTGTATTACCTACTGGCGATAGCCAGTAGGTATATATAGTTAGGATTTTTTCTCTATGGGATTTCTGAAAATTCTATGTCTAATAACTTTGGCGTTTGTGGACGGAATTGGCTGAAAATTTCAGGAAAATGGCACATTTTGTTTCTGAGCAGCCCCTGAAAAGTTGGGGGGGTTTCGTTAAGGGGGGGCCGAGAAAAAAGGGGGGTCCCAAAACGTGTTTTTAACATTGAGTTTTCCATAGGGCGGTTGGCCTCACTTTTAGCTCGAACGGCTGAATGGATTTCCACAAAACTTGGCAAAATTGTAGGGACTGGTAGCCCAATGTGCCTTTGCTATGTCTCAAGAGATATGCTCCAGTGGTTTTTACGAAAATTAACTTTGAAAAATATATATTGGGCTATATATATGTTGGAGCCCAAATGTAGCCCAATGTAGCCCAATGTAGCCCAAAGATGGCCACCAGAGACAAAAGAGCCCAAATGTAGCCCAAATATCAGCCAGATGTAGCCCAACTATAGCCCAGTGACAGAATGTCCCAGAGTGTTCTAAAGAACAACTAGAGCGCTAACAGTCTTACTTATGACAAAAGTATGGCACACCTGAAGTCATCTTGATTGGAATAAAGTGTTAACACTTAAAACATTTAATTTGCAAAGGAACAAAATGAGGGGGTTCATTTTGCCATAGAAATGTCATATATATATATATATATATATTCACTGAAAAAACCATAGGTTATAGACCATATATAGTTAGGAATTAGCATTTACAAAACCTTGAAAATTCACTGAAAAAACCATAGGTTATAGACCATATATAGTTAGGAATTAGCATTTAAAAAACCTTATTTTACTCACACAAAACCATTGAAATTCCATATTTAGTTAGTTGCACTAACTATATATCGCGCACCCGCAATCCACTGCTGATGATGTCACATATTACATCATTCATGACATGGTCAGTGACATCACTGATGACATCACTGATGACATCTCAAATGACATCACTGATGACATCATCCAGTGACTGTGTGTTTCTGTAAAGTTTAAATATGTTTTACATATTGAAGAATGAGTAGATGTATAAGTGTCTGGACGAAGGATTTAGTAGGTGCATGACTGAATGTATGAGTGAGTGATTAAATGTGTCTCACTGAGTGCATGGGTTAGTGACTAAACTGTCTTAATTTGTGCATCATTATGTCTGTTGTTCTGTAAACTGCTGCATGTGTTGATCAGTAGCTATATGATTAACTATATGGGTTATTGATTGATTGTGCAAGTATTTGTATGGGAGACTGAGTGTGTGTGTGGCTGGCTGGGAGGTGTGTGACTCTGTGCAGATCAATGTGTACTTGTATCAATGATTGTATAAGAAAGTAAGTATGTGTTAGTATATGTTTGAAAATGTAAGGTGCTCTATGTTTAACTGTATAGACAAGAAAATGGAAGTGTGATTGATTCTTTACAGGACTGACTAGGTGTGTGAGTAACTCCATGGATGAGTGGCAGAGTGTGAGTGTCTGTATAGGTGTATGAGTGCATATGATAGTGTTGTAAAGATGAGTGATTGTATGTATGAATGATTGTATGGGTGAATGAGTGAATGTGTGTGTAGACGTAGGAATCAGTGAGTACGTATGTAGTAACTAGTATTGGTGTGTCAATGGTTTCAAAAATTATACTCTGTATTTAACACTGGGTGAAACAGAGGTTATATTAAAATGTGAGGAGATGCATTGTATTGTCACATGAATGATATCATCAGTGATGTGGTCATTGATGTCAAATGAGATGTCATCAGTGATGTCATTTGAGATGTCATCAGTGATGTCATCAGTGATGTCACTGACCATGTCATGAATGATGTAATATGTGACATCATCAGCAGTGGATTGCGGGTGCGCGATATATAGTTAGTGCAACTAACTAAATATGGAATTTCAATGGTTTTGTGTGAGTAAAATAAGGTTTTTTAAATGCTAATTCCTAACTATATATGGTCTATAACCTATGGTTTTTTCAGTGAATATATATATATATATATATGTACATATACGTATGTGTGTATATATATATATATGTATATACACGTATGTATATATGTATATATATATTTCTATCATATAATATATCCCCCTTCCACTCCTCTGCATATCCTGAAGTGCACTACTTTGTGTTTGGCACTTCAAGAACTTTGTGTTAATAGTGTTTGGGTGTCTAAAATGGAAATACACATTATATATATTTTGAATGCACTTCAATTAATTCTCTTGAGGCTGTTGTGTGCCACTTGTAATGTTCTTATATTTTTTGTTGAAATAGCATCAGCAATTAGAATGATTGAAGATGATCAAAAAGAATTCGAAAAAGAGCATCGGTTTATTCAAGTAAGAAAATAGTTTATCTTGTCTCTATCAGCGAGTCTCTGTATGTATTAGTATTGTGGGGGTAAAGATTATCATGCAATCTATGTATATTTGACTTGTTCCATGTATGCTTTGGAAGGGATTTTCATTGGAAATCTAATTCTGCATCGTCTAATCTTGGTAGAAGTCATGAATATTTCAGTATTGTCTGATCCATGCAGGGGCACTTGGATACTTTCAAAAGGGCAAACACACACAGTATTTTGATCACCCTTCAAAACCTATCAAAGACTTTACCCCTAGAATTATAGACTGTTCAAAGAAACGGCAACCTTCCTAAAACTATATATCTGAAAGAAACAAGTTAGTGATAGATTCCTTACTTTAGAATTACCCCCAGGCTTCAGATTGGATCCGGAAAGTTTTCGTTAGCAATGCCCCTCGTCGGATGGTGGCGCCGTGCAGCTCTGCATCCATCGTTGGCGTCGTGGTCGCTGAGATGACATTGCGGCAGCTACTTGGACACCGCCTACGTGTGCGGACGTCTGTTCTTCTTCTTTTTCTTCCCCGCCAGCAAGCGCAGATCAGGAGGGAGCGGTATACCCAGTCACTCTGAGTTTTTCGAGGCCTTTTTGCCTCTATTTTTTGAGTCGATAGACTCCTGGTGCCGTAGGGATGCCCGGCTTCAAGTCCTGTGGTAACTGTCATCGCATGATGTCGGTGACGGAACCGCATCGCATGTGTCTCTACTGCCTAGGGCGCAACCACAAGTCGGGCCCGACTGCAGGGCCATGGAGCCGAAGACTTTGCAGGAGCGGTCCCGAAAGGTGTTTGAAGTCCAGCAGCCGGCTCCACGCTGCTCAAGGTCCTGGTCAAGCGGGAGGTCGAGGGACCGATCGAGGAGCCACCACCATCGTTCGCCGGGATCGAAGCCTTCGCACTCTGGGTCAGGTAAGACCAAGCTTCACAAAGTCGAAGAAGTGCCATCGCTCTCTGACTTCACCTCACCCGTCGCGGCTGAGGGTGTGGGCGGTGCCTTCCACACGGCTCCGGCAGAGCCTACGCAGTTGCCGTCGGCCTACCTGCCCGCCCCGGGTCCGTCGGTGACTCTGGCCCAGCTGCAGGTATTTCTGTCAGCCATGGCTCGCCTCTTTGGGCCGTTCGGCCCCTCTGGTGCGCTTTTGGGCCCTGCGGGCCCAGTTGATTGTCCTCGCCCTTTACTGTAGGCGGCTCTGGCATCGCTGGGTCCCCCTTGGATCCAGGCGTGGATCCCGGTCGACGCCGGTTGACCTTGTGACACCCCCCCCAGCACCACCTTCAACGTCTCCCATCCCGACGGACGACGTCTCCCCCGGTTTCAGCCCCGATGTGGATATGGCGCTGTGCGACTCCGATGCCGATTGGGGGGGGGGGGGTTCTATCCCTTTATTCAGCATCCTTATTTTCGGCCTGTCCATCAGTCTTCGGAGGAAGGGGATGACAGGGAGGGGTCTGCGGACCCTCACTGCACAATGTGAGTTTGACCCGGACTGGGTGGAGGAGCTGGGGGAGGCCAGTGGTCTTGATACCTCTCCTGACCTTGGCATGCTCGCTCCTCCTACCATGGCTACCGAGGAGGGTGCAAGTTATGCAGAGTTGTTGGGTAGAGCGGGCGAGGCCCCCATCTAGAACTCCTTACAGTGGACGTAAGGACTAACCTCCTGACAGAAGTGCTGCAGCCGGCAGCTACCTCTGCAGAGCCACTGCTGCACTTTAATCATGCACTTTTAGACGTTCTTTTGGGCACCTGGTCCAGGCCCAACACAGGCACACCTGTGGATAGGTACGTGGCCCAACGCCATCGCTCGGCCCTGTGCGACCCCCTTTTCCTTTCCCAACACCCCACCCCTGACAGCTTGGTTGTCCAAGCCTCTGCGTCCCCTTGCGCATTCCCTACTGCACCTCTGGACAGGGAATCCAAGAAACTGGAGCATTTTGTTAAGGTTTTTTTCTTCTGCCACTTCAGGGCTGCGGTCGGTGAACACTGCATGCCTCTTGGGCCATTATTCCCACTCTGTGTGGGATACGGTGGCGTGTGTGCTGCCTCAATGTCCGCAGGAGGCCCGGGCAGTGCTTTCTCAAGCTTTTGCTGAAGGTAGGGATGCAGCCAAGTGCACGATTCGTTTTGGCCTTGACACCGCCGATTTGCTAAACAGGGCGATTTCCACGACCGTGGCGCTACGCCGCCACGCCTGGCTGAGGACAGCTGGTTTTTCTGGGAATGTCCAGAACACTCTGATGGACATGCCATTTGATGGCATTCGCATTTTCGGCAACAAAGCAGATAGTGCGTTGGACCGCTTTAAGGACTTGCGGGCTACGGCCACGTCCCTGGCCCTTTTTGCGCCATATGCCCTCCCTTGCCTTCTGCTTTTTGCTCCTTTCGTGGCCACGAAAGGGGCGCCCGACATGTTCGCTCTAAAGCCACAGGCCTGCACAGCAACAGTCTCAGCACGGCTGTGGATGTGGGACCCGCCGAGGTGGGTCTGGGGGGAAGCGGGTGGGTCAGTCCACCTCCACCCCGGCCACCACTGCCTCCAAACCTACCTAGTCTGGTTTTTCAAATGCCAGTGGGCGGCAAGATTCGCCATCACCTGGCACACCATCCCTTCGGACAGGTGGGTTTTACAAATAGTCCAAAGGGGCTACTCCATCCCCTTTGTGACTACTCCTCCAGCCATGCCACACCAGTACTACAGCATTTCGAGGGATCACTTGACACCTCTTCAACAGGAAGTCACGGCCCTCTTGGCCAAGGGCACCATCAAGCGCGTTCCTGCAGCAGAAGTAGGACGTGGTTGTTATTCCCACTACTTTATGGTGCCCAAGAAGGACAAGGGCCTGCGTCCTATCTTGGACCTCCGTGACGTCAATCGCTTCCTCCGGAAGAAGTTCAAGATGTTATCTCTGGCTCAGGTCTTGTCTGCCCTCGACACTGGAGACTAGATAGTAGCGTTGGACCTGCAGGACGCATATTTCCATATTCCTGTCCAGCCTGCCCACCGGCATTACCTGTGGTTTACGGTAGGCCACGAGCACTTTCAGTTTACCGTGCTCCCCTTACAAGCGCTCCTCCGGTGTTCACGAAAGTTATGGCGGTGGTCGCAACTCATCTGCGCAGATCAGGGGTTCCAGTCTTCCCCCATCTCAACGACAGGCTGTTGCAGGCGGGCACTGTGAGAAGTTGGCCTGATATATGATGCTCACTAATTCTAGTGATCACCTTGTATCAGTCCAAACAACCCCTTATGGTGATTGGTTGTAAGTCAACCTTATAGACCAGCTATCTTAGTAGCGTGGACAAAAGCAGTCTTAGGCTAAACTCTTTTGGCATGTGAAGCCAGCTGTTTTACCACAATATAACCCCTTGAATACCAGATGAAAGGACACCACACAGGTTGTTATGAAAATAAAAGGATATTTATTAACTAACATACACCTCTGAACTCTTTATGAGGTCAGAGGGCTAAGCACATGACAATACTACAAAAGAAATACTAGTTCGCACAATATTTACACGAGTGCCTTAGGGGCACGACAAACCATATACTCAAAACAATGGAATGCGAGGAAGGAAAGTACTGTAAGGAGATCAAGAGGCTGGAGGATCGGTGGGACTACACTACAAACTAGGTAAGTAAGGAGCAGGAGGCCCACGGGACTCACGTGCACAGTGGAAACTCTCACGCGGGATGCGTACCAACGTCTATGGATCTTGCAATTTAGAAAGTTACGGATTCCGGACGAACCCGGCTGGATGGAGGGAAAACAGTGGACCTGGACACTAGGATAGTGAACACAGACTTCAGCACCTAGAAGCTTTAGTTACCTAGCCCACAGGCTGCGGGTGCATAGGGCTGAAGTGGTGTCGGGTTTGCTGCGTTGATCCCGGTGATGCCTGAAACAAAGAGTTGCTGGCAGGCAGCCAGATGGAGGAGTCCGGTGGTTCCAAGGATGGAACTGGGAAGAAGTAAGTCCTGAAAAGGAAGGGACAGAGTCTTGGTCACTAGCCAGTGACGGTGCTGGAAGCAGGAGGCAACCAGATGCTGTGGCCGCGTTCAGGTGAAGGAAGGGTCGCTTCTCTCTGTAGCTGCGCGGACCAGGAGCTGTTCTTCACGACCAGGCTGGAGGCACGAGCTGTCCCACGTAGTCTGCTGCTGTTGGCGGTGTCGGATCGTCCATCTGGACAACAGGCCTTGGTTAATGCAAGCCACGCGGTGGAACAAAGATGGCGTCTGGTGTGGACCAGGAGGGTCCGGGGTGCTTCTCTTTCACAAGGAAGCAAGGGCCAGTCTGGGGGACCAGACTAGCAGTGTCGAAATCTTCGGGTCGTCGTCTCAGAGGTCACTAGCCAGCCGGAAAGTGACCAGACAACAGGACAGGCAGCAACCAGGCAAAAGGGCCCCACGCAGATCACGGGGATGCTGGGGGGCTGGTCTTTGGTGCAGGAGCTGCGTCAAAATTTATACTAAAACAATTAATTTTTCTAGTTCGTGATTTTTCAAGAGACACTGTCAAATGCCGGGGAACATTAAAGAATTATTCATGAAATCCTAATGTCTAATTAATATACTGGTGTGTTCCCATTGGTAAGCCAACGCGTTTCGAGTTGGGGCCACCTGGGTTCCCAAACTCATCAGGGCCTTTTGATCAATCTGTGTAGGAAGTGAGAAAAAATAAAAGATCACTATTCGATCCTATCATGTATCTCGTGTCGCTCTTATGCCATACCACGATAGTTGCCTGTCATGTACCTGTAGTTCGATTCACTGTGGGAGCACGACCCGAATGACATTTTTGGATGTCGAATTGACTTGTGTTGAAGGGTACCTAAAAACAACCATGTATAAAAAAGCTACGGACAAAAATACCATTTTGCACCATAGAAGCTACCACCCAAGAAACCTCAAAGCAAATCTCCCTTATGGACAACTGCTACGGATACGTAGGAACTGCAGTGAAATAGGAGATCATGACAACCACGCACAGAGGTTCTGTGACGAAATGAAACATCGAGGCTATCCCAAAAAGCTCCTAAAACATTCCTACAAAAGGGCATGGTTCACACCACGTGAATGCCTTTTACAGACCAGACCGAAGGAAGAACTAGATCGACCTGTCTGTGTGACCACTTTTGGCCCAGATACGCATAGAATGCGTCAGACAGTATTGAAAAACTGGCATTTGCTTGAGGGATTAGAATGTCCTTTTCCAAGGCCAATATTCGCCTATAAAAAAAACAAAAGTATTGGGCAACAAATTGTCCGGGCGGACATTTCCAGGCCCAAGCACAAACACGACTTATTGTCCCTCTGGAATATGAAACCATTGGAGGGCCACCATAAATGTGGTAACTGTGTGGCATGTGCCAATACTTACTATTGAGGGCAATGAATTCCAACACATGAATGTTAAATGGAAGCATTCTACTTTTTCCAACTGCAAAACAAAAAACGTAATCTTTGTGGTAAGGTGTCCGTGCAGAAAGATCTATATTGGAAAAACTAACCAACAGGTCAATGCGCGCATAGGCCAACATAAATCGCGACTGAAAAGAAAGGTGCTTACTGCTCCCATGGTGGAGCACTTCATTGAAAAATCACACAATGAAAATGACTTTGAATGGTCTGTACTATTCACAATAAATAGTCAACAGTGCCCTGGTGATGTCGACAGTATGCTGCTTCAAAAAGAAGCATATTTAATTTTGAAATTCAATATCACTTTAACCGGACTAAACAGTATGTCCGAATTATCCAGGGTGTGACCGCGGCTGCAAGAGTATGGGTCCCAGCTTCACTGTACGTAATCACATTTACAACCTGTCTAATGAAAATGAGCAATTGAATGGACTACACAATGGTTTGTGACACAGCTGAAGAAAAACTACATCTCCCACAATTCTTGAACACTGAGCGCCAACCCACATTGTTAACAAAGATGACGCCTTCCGCATCAAGCACTAGTCGGATGGTTCCTGACTACATGCGAGAGCGGATGCTGGTGTGCTGGCTAGGAGTAAAACAAACAAGTAAGCTTCGTGCCGTTTCTGTTCGTCCTTTTCAACCACGGTCATAATCAGGCGAATCATGCGAGTCATTTATCGGCCCCACTTACTTTACAGAAACATTTGAGCTTGAACACGCTCGCAAGACGAGATTTGAAATTTGGTCCCTGAGCGACGAACGCCATAGGAAGCCAAGCGGCAGAACAAGCACAAAAGTGTGCAGGTACGATTTCCAGTTGCTCTCTTCAGTATATCGTTCTGGAATACTGGTGAAGGGCTTTGAAGCTCTAAACTAATACGCATTTTTCATTAAATAGGTAATGAGTCCATGCAAGACGCCACCAGTACAAACAATTGCCCACTAGCAGTACACAATACTCAAAACGATGTAGGACTTTGGTTGATTTTCCATCTGTAATTTACGATAATTTTTTGAAACCATCAGCTTTACACCGAGGGGCTCACACATTCCTTCCCCCCCCCCTGTTTTAGAGAAACTAGTACACCGGCACGGCAATATGGGCAGAAGTAAGAAATACAGCCCTTCTCAACGCAAAGCCCCCAAAACAGACTGCTCCCACAGTGAATCGAACTACAGGTACATGACAGGCAACTATCGTGGTATGGCATAAGAGCGACACGAGATACATGATAGGATCGAATAGTGATCTTTTATTTTTTCTCACTTCCTACACAGATAGATCAAAAGGCCCTGATGAGAGTTTGGGAACCCAGGTGGCCCCAACTCGAAACGCGTAGGCTTACCAATGGGAACACACCAGTATATTAATTATACATTAGGATTTCGTGAACAATTCTTTAATGCTCCCCGGCATTTGACAGTGTCTCTTGAAAAATCACGAAGTAGAAAAATTAATTGTTTTAGTATAAATTTTGTCACCATGTTAGGTTTGTGTTGACTTTATGAATAATTTTTGTTTTGTATAAAATGTGTATATATCTAGTTAGTAAGGTAAAAATGTCAGTGTATTTGTTTATTTGTGCATAAACACACGTATGAAATCTTCTTTAAAATAAAAAAGTCATTGGTACAAATTGAGGTACCGGATCTACCTACATTCATTAACGGTGTGGTCCACATCTAAATAATTATGTGCTACTAAACAATAAGGGTGCAGGCATCAGGTTTGTTGCATTGCTTTATGAATGGTCCAGCCTGCCTCTGTCCCGCCAGGACCTAACTCCTTTTTGTTCCAAAGTTCAGGATTGATAAGGCCTTCCATAGGAGGGACTGATAGGAATATATGTGTCAATTTTTAGGGTTAGATATAGGGAACTATATCTAAAGCAAAGGGTGATTACACCACCTTGCCCCAACTGTCGTGCAGCCAGTTGTGTCTGTTTTGGATGGCCAGCCAGAGGTGGCATAATACATGCTGCAGCCCCTGGTAGACCCTGGGTACACCTATGCCCATGTCTATGATAGCTAGTAAAGTTAAAGTTAGTGTTCACGGGCGAACCCGACCTGGTAGGGAGAAAACGACAGTGGATCCTGACCCTTGGATAGTGAGGCTATGCTGGGGCACCGAAATGCCGAAGTTACCTAGCCCAGGGGCTGCAGCTGCATATGTCTCAAAAGACGTCGGGAATCCTCGTTGCCGGACCCGGAGCCTGGAAGAAAGATGCTGGCAGGCGACCAGTGAAGAGAGTTCGAAGTGATCCAAGCCTAGATCTGGAAGATGGATGACACCTGAAAGCAGAGGGGACCAAGTTCGTGACTACTAGCCAGTAGTCAGTGGGCACCAGGAGGGCACCGGATGGTAGTCACCTCGACTAGGTGGGTGGGCGACGCTGTGCTCTGCAGATCTCACGGACCAGGAGGCGTTGTCGGCGACCAGGATGGAGAGGCGAGCTGTCCCACGAGGGATGAAGCTGTCGGCGTCGAAGAACCCAGGATTGGGCAACAAAGCCTTGGCTAATTCAAGCCCACGCGGTGGACTCAAAATGGCGTCTTGAGTGGACCAGGAGGGTCCGGGGTGCCCCTCTTCTGGAAGGGAGCAAGAGCCAGTCTGGAGCAACCAGACCAGCAGCAGTGATGTCGTCGGGCGTCGTTCAGAAGGCCACAAGCCAGCGGGCTAGTAGCCAAACAACGCGGTGAGCAGCAAAAAGCAGAAGGGCCCCACGCCGATCGTGGAGATGCTGGGGGGCTGCTCTTCGGTGCTGGAGCTGCTCAGGGTCGGGGCTTCTCGGACCCCAAAGCACTCACCAGGAAATTACTCGGCGGGCTTGCTGTGCAGAAGTCGTGCAGTCTTTGCAATAGTCGGTCCCTTGAGGTCTCGTCGCACTCACGGTTCTCAGCTTGGCTGTAGAGGTGAGTAGAGGTCGGAGGTGCCAGGGAAGCCGGATCTTGTCGAGCTGGGCAGTCGGATTCCGGAGGAAGGACTTACAGCAGACCGCAGTGTTCTTGCGTTGGTGCCTGCGGATGCAGGGTGACTACTCCTTAGTCACAAGGGAGAATCTTGAAGAAGGAAATCTTGAAGTCCTTTCGCAGAAAGTCGTGTCTTGATTCCAAAGATGATCTAATTTGGAAGGGGGCCTGCTCCTACTTTTATCTGGGAAAAGGGGGCTGGCACGCGACTAAGTCCTGCCCTATGGGTGGGACCAGGAGGGGGTGGTTACACCCACTTCCTTGGCGGGCTTTTCCCCAACTCAGGGTCTGGAGTGTCCCTGGAACTGGTTCAAGCCGGCCTATGCATAGTGAGCACCGGGGTGCCACTTGCAGTCACCTTCCTCTGAAGCCCTGCCTACCTAGGATACACAAAATCCTGTCTGGGACGGTGCTGGCACCGCCCCTGGCAGGAAACCCTTTGTCCTTATCTCCTGCTCTGGGAGGACTCCCAGCAGCAGGAGGGCAGACTTGTGTCTCGGTGGCAGCATCCATTTTGTGGAGCTGAGGCTCTGTTTGACTTTAACCGGGGTTAGGGGTTACATACATGTCGTGTCCCTCTAGAAGGGTGGAATGCTAACCCCGTCGCCAGAATTGGCGAGGGGTTAGTATTCCAATTCGTATGACACCTTACTCGACATGTTTTGATAAAGCGATACCAGAGTTGGCATATAACCGCGAGGATTATAATGCACTTAAGAGTATATGGTATGCGATATCATGGAAACGGCTAAGGGATGGATCCCGAAAGCCGCAGACAGGCTCAGCTCATGCCAGAGCACCATCTCACACGATTCCAAGCACTCTGCCTTCAGGATTGTTAAGGCCTGCCATAGGAGTGACTGATAGGAGATCTGTGTGTCCATTTTAGGGTTAGATATAGGTATACTATATCTAAAGCAAAGGGTGAGTACACCACCTTGCCCCAGCTGTCGTGCAGCCAGTTGTGTCAGTTTAGTTAGTCAGTCCAGGGGTGGCACAATACATGCTTCAGCCCCTGGGAGACTTCTGGGTGCACCTCAGCCCTGGGTACAGGGACTTGGAGAGGACCCAGTGCCAATTCAGTACCTGAGTACAATTTGGATAGAGAGAACAGCTAGGCTGTGGGTCTGATTAGCAGGCCCACAGCCAGGGAAAGTCGTAAACCAGTGCAGCAAAAAGCAAAAATCTGGGTGATCATAGGATTGCAGACCCTACTCTCCTACACATAGCCAATGCGAACAGGTATGGAGACAATGGGCAGCCCTATCTGGTGTTCCGTCCAATGGAAAATGTGGAGGAGGTAGAACCAGCTAAGTGCACTGACGCAGTGAGGTCAGTGTAAAGGAATGTCAGGTAGGACAAGAAGCGTGGTTCGATATTCAGCCTGCGTAAAAGTGCAAATAAATATTCCCATATGAGGGAATCGAATGCCCTATCCATATCTGCCAGTAACATCGCTGTTTGTTTACCCAGCCCCTGGATGGCCGCGATAGCAACATGTGCGCCACGAATATTGTGACGTGTCGCTCTCTGGAGCATAAATCCAGCCTGATGTCGGTGCAATAGGGTAGTGATGTGGGACCGAAGGCGATTGGCCAAAGCATTCGCCAAGATTTTGGCCTCTACGTTCAATAGAGAGATAGTGTGATAGGATGATAGGACGCATGTTGGTCAAGGGGTCAACCAGGCTTGTGGAAAGCCACCTATCTACTTGTCTCTAGTCATGAGATAGACAGCCCTGCTCCCTGGCTTCCTCCACCTCTCTTAAGATACTGGGGCCCTAGCTGCAAAACTTAGTTTTTTAATAATTCATATGGAAAACAATTGGTGCCTGGGGCCTTTCCTGAGTGGAGATCCCCTAGGGCGGCACCCAGCTCTTCCTCCGTGAGTGGAAGATCTAGCTCCGCACATGCCTTGCCGGACAGAGCCTTGGGCGAAGGTGGTCAAGAAAACGGCCTATCACATCCTCATGTAGACACTTTCTGGGGGCATATAACTCCGCATAGTACGCAGCGAAACTTTCAGCAATTTTAGAGGAATCCGTAAGGGCCTCCTCATCTGGACCTACAATACCAGGGAGGGCCTGGTGGTGTAATATCCCCCGACACAACCTGTGGGCAGCTTACTGGAATTATCTCCCCACTGGTAGACCCTGCTGCAAGTCTCCAGCCAGGCGGGCTTCCTCTAATAAGCGGTTTACATATCCCTTTTGTGCTAGCAACAATTGTTGACGGACCTGGCGACTCCTATCACCCCTACTGCGGGCTTCCAGATCTATAATATTAGCTTCAGATTGTAGAAGGGACTCCTTACGCACTCTGCCACACAAAAGAAGACGTCGACACCCCACAAAGCGGGCTTCATTACCTCCCGCAGTGGTCAAGCCCCCGCAACCGATCCTATGTTGTGTCAAGTAGTGGTCAATAGCACTCTATATGCTCCCCATAGTCTTCCTTCTGTAGGTTCCAAATCGAAATGCGCCATCGGAAAGGCTGTCACGCCTGGCCCACCTGTAGGGTAAGAGCTACCGGCGAGTGATCTGATAGACCCTGCAGGAGGATATCCGCCTTCACAGCCCTGTCTACCGCCACCCAGGGAACAACTAAATAATCCACACGGGAATAGGAATAGTGAACCACCGAGAGATTTGTGTATCCCTCTGCATTCACGTGTAGTCGGTGCCAAGGGTTCACCCAATCAAGCCCCATCACCGGGAAGTGGTTTTTTTTTGTTAGCTGGCGGCCATCTGTACATCCCTCGGGCCTCCATCGATCACTGGCCACTTCCATCACATCATTCCAATCCCCTGACCATGGACATGCCATCTGGTGTATCTGCCCACAAGGTCATCAAAATAAAGAAGTTTAATGTTCTTCTGAACAGTCTTTATCCTCTACCTGTGCATGCACATATGGTTAGTCCGCAATGGTCTTTTGGAAGCATAGATAATTGTTTGGTCTTTTAGGGGGAATCTTGTTTTATCAGAGCTTTGCAGAGCATGCTGTATTTTATTTCTTCATCCTCATTGCCAACAGCATGACAAAGCTTTTGTTTTCTCAGGGTTTACGCTGGAGCGTTGCTTCTGACCCGTAGTTGGGGTAGTTTAAGTTCTTGTACCACCTTCACCTCAGGTTCTTTAGAAACTCAATACTGAAGTCCCAGTACTTTAAATGAGGTGTTGTAGCAGGAACTTCCAAAACACGTTAATGTGGTTCTTGTCCATAGACCTTCAATTTGATTATTCAGGTTATAGATGGAGGCTGATAATAACATCTGGAATTTCAGGAGTAGCCTTTATCTGTTTGGTTGCACCTTTGAGTTGGCAGACGTGCATCCAACAGTGAGATACGTTGTGGTCTTCAGTCAGTAAACTGGTATTCTTTGTGGTCACCAGAAATTTTTCCTGGCGTCTCATTCACTCCAATTGTCAGCTTCCATGTCTCCACAGTAGACCCTCTTTTGCATAGATAATACATTTGTACTGGTTCGTACTTTCTTTTTTTCTCTTGTAACTTCCTATTTAATTGTTAGATGTCTGCTACTGGGTCTTTCATCACATACAAGGTCTAGCGGAATCACTTTCATAGAGTGTTCACTGACCATTTGTTGTTGCTCCCTCTGCCGGAACTCTTTTGCTTCACGTTTCAGCTGTCAAGCAGAAGCCAACATGCTCTGTTTCACTACAGCGTCCTTAACTTGTGTGCTAGCTGGCCTTCTCCCATGGCCTTAGACTCTAAGCCAGATTATGACTGAGCAATTGTGGCACTACTTTGTGGTCAGGATAACTTCTGCCCCCTCCCACAAACACCTTTCATTTTTTAGGTTTGTAAAGTATATGGAGATCACAACCCAACAGATTTTTCACCTGCAGTGCCTAACCGTTTTTTCTGTGCAGCTTGATCCTCTATGTATGGAACTCCTGGGATATTATGTCACTCTCTTTCAGCTAAGCCTGGAAAGCATAACTTGTATTAAAGCTTCTTTAAGATGCACATGTATAATCACCTACTCCTCCAGAGTTAGTTATTTTTCTGTATCTGTAGAAGTAAACAAAAATATCAATTAACTAACTGTTCTAAATGATAATCTAACATCTGAAAGAGACACGTTGATGATAGATTCCTTACCTTAGAATATCCCCAGGCATCAGACTGGATCCGGAAACTTTTGCGTAGCAATACCCCTGCGCGTCGGTAGGCGTCGTCCGCGGCTCCTCGTCCGTCGTCTGTATCTTTAGCGCTGGAATGACGTCGCCGGAGTACTTAGACGCCGCCCTCGCGCGCTGACGTCAGTTCTTCTTTTTTCCGCGCCAGCTAGCGCAGATCCGGAGAAGCTCTACCCCTTAGTCACTTTTTGACTAAACTTTTTTGATCTTTTGATCTGTTTTTCTCGAGTCGCTATGACTCCTACGGTGCCGGTAGGGATGCCCGGGTTCAAACCCTGCTCCAAGTGTAGCCGACTGATGTCGGTAACCGACCCCCATCGCCGGTGTCTTCAGTGTCTAGGCCTCGAACACGACGACTGAACCTGCTCCGACTGCCGGGCTCTGACGTCTAAGGCTAGGCAGGAGCAGTCCCGCAAGCGGCTTGAGCTCCGGCAGTCGGCCTCGCCCCGTTCAAGGTCCCGGTCCCTTAGGAGGTCGAGGGACCGGTCGTGGGGTCGGAGCCCTCGTAGCTCCGAGAGTCTGCATCGGTCTTCAGGATCCCGGTCCTCAGGTAAGAGGCATGAGAGGTCGGAAAGGCGTCATCGTTCTTCCGACCCAGACGCTCGCGCGACGCGGCCTGTGATTCGGGTGACCCACTCACGCGGCTCTGTCGGAGTCACGGGCGTCGCACCCTGCCCCATACCTTCAGGTCACTGGGCACGATGCGACGCTAGAGGAGATCGAGCGGTACCTCATGGCCATGAGGTCTTTCCCTCCTCCGCCGGGCTCCGTGGTGCCTTCAGGCCCAGCGGTCCCGGCTGGGGGGGCCTAGCGGGTCGGGTGCTTCGGCTCAGACACCGCTTGGTGCTTCGGCCCCGGCGCCGCCGGCGACTTCGGTCCCGGTGCCGCAGGCCCCCACTGTATCCGGTTCTGGATCCGGGTCGTCGCCGGTCGACCTCACGACCTCACCGACGCCGGCCCCTAGTGTCGCCCCCGGCGCCGCCGTCCCCAATCCTACCCTTGATTCGGTTCCGGCGCCCGAGCTGCGCCGCTGGGCGCGGCTCTTGACGTCGTATGGAGACTTTTACTTCCACGAACCGGCCCCATCCGTTGAACCGGAATTTCAGGTGATAGGTGACGAGGGAGATTGGGAGGGGTCTGTGGACCCTCTGGCACAGGAGTGCCAGTCTCAATAGGACTGGACATATGAGCTTGGGGATGCCAGTGGACTGAACACTTCGCCAGACACTGGTTTTGTCTCCCCCTCCAACCGTGGCTACGGAGGAGGGGGCCGCCTACAGTGTAGTGTTGACGCAGGCGGCCAAGGCATTGGGCCTAGAGCTCCCCGTCGCGGCCGTGAGGACTAACCTCCTCACTGAGGTCCTTAAACCGCAGGCAAGCTCGACTGAGCCTCTGTTGCCGTTTAATGAGGCCTTGTGTGACGTTCTTTTGGGCATTTGGTCCAAGCCCGCTACAGGTCAGCCTGTAGATGGGAACGTGGCCGGACGCTACCACCCGGCTCCGGGTGACCCTTGCTTCTTGTCCACCCACCCCACCCCCGAGAGCCTGGTTGTCCATGCCTCTACTTTCCAGACCGCATTCCCAACGGCTCCGCCCGATCGGGAATCCAAGAGGTACGAACAATTCGGTAAGAAGGTGTTCTCGTCCCTGAGTTTGGGACTGCAGTCAGTCAATACCGCTTGCCTCTTGGGCCGCTACACCCACACTCTATGGGACATGGTCACGGACGTGCTGCCACAATGTCCGGAGAAGGCCCGGACTAAACTCGCCCAAGCCCTTGCGGAGGGTCGAGATGCGGCACGCTATTCCATCCGGTGTGGGCTGGATACCACGGACTCACTGGGCAGAGCGATGGCAACGACGGTGGCGGTTCGACGCCACGCCTGGTCGAGGACTGCCAACTTTTCGGCTGATGTCCAGGCCACCCTCCTGGACATGCAGTTTGATGGCCGTCGCCTCTTTGGCGACAAGGCAGACCATGCGCTTGAGCGTTTTAAGGACTCCAGGGCTACGGCCAAGTCCTTGGGCCTCTCGGCCCCACGCCAGCAAACGAGTGCCTTTCGCTCCTTTGGTGGCCAAGGAAAGGGCGCCCCCACACGTGCTGCCAGCCACACACCGCAGACTAATACACAGCGCGGTGGCGGCCGTGGAAACCGCTGTGGCGGCGGTCTGGGACAGCGGCGAGGCCAGTCCACACCTCCCCCTGCAGCATCCACCTCAAAACCCTCCTAGTCCGTGCTTTCAGGCGCATGTGGCGCCAGTGGGGGGCAGGGTTCGCCATCACCTCTTCCACTGGCGCACTGTCACGTCAGACATGTGGGAGCTGCAAATCGTCCGAAGGGGCTACTCCCTCCCCTTCGAGACGACCCCTCCAGCCATGCCACCGCGTGTCGGGATCACTTGCAACTTCTGCAAGAAGAAGTTACGGCCCTCTTGGCCAAGGGGGCCATCAAGCGTGTTCCTGGGCCAGAAGTAGGGTGTGGTTGTTACTCCCACTACTTTCTGGTACCCAAGAAGGGCAAAGAGGGCCTACGCCCTATCTTGGACCTACGGAACGTCAACGGCTTCCTCCGGAAAGAGAAGTTCAAGATGCTGACGTTTGCTCAGGTCTTAGCTGCCCTAGACCCAGGAGACTGGAGGGTAGCGTTAAACTTGCAGGACGCCTATTTCCACATCCCCGTCCTGCC
This sequence comes from Lissotriton helveticus, assembly GCF_964261635.1. NCBI lineage: Eukaryota > Metazoa > Chordata > Amphibia > Caudata > Salamandridae > Lissotriton > Lissotriton helveticus. The sequence goes on along the minus strand of NC_136063.1, from coordinate 835,202,432 downwards.
GGCCCACCGGCGTTACCTGCGGTTCACGGTAGGCCACGAGCACTTCCAGTTCACCGTGCTCCCCTTCGGCCTTACCAGCGCCCCACGGGTGTTCACGAAAGTGATGGCGGTGGTCGCAGCTCATCTGCGCAGGTTAGGGGTTTCAGTCTTCCCCTACCTCGACGACTGGTTGTTGAAGGCGGGCTCGCCCCAGACAGTAGTTACCCACCTCCAGACTATGGCCAACCTCCTGCACATGCTGGGGTTCTCCATCAATGTGCCGAAGTCACACCTGTGTCCCTCTCATAAGCTCCTCTTCATCGGAGCGGTTCTCGACTCTGCGCAGTTTCGGGGTTATCCTCCCGAACAGCGGGTTCGGGATATTCAGGCTCTGATTCCGATCTTTCAGCCTTTATCCTGAGTCTCGGTCAGGTTGACGCTGCGGCTTCTGGGGCTGATGGCCTCCTGCATCCTTCTGGTGCATCACGCCGGGTGGCGGATGTGGGCTCTGCAGTGGGACCTGAAGTTTCAGTGGGCCCAGCATCAGGGCAACTTGTCCGACCATGTCTTGATCTCGGAGGGCACTGCAAGACAGTTGCAGTGGTGGCTCACGGACCGCGATTGGGTCAGCGGCAGATCCCTCTCCCTACCCCAACCGGAGCACGTAGTTGTGACGGACGCGTCCCTCCAGGGCTGGGGGGGCCACATGGGAGAGGCGGAGATCAGAGGCCTCTGGTCTCCGGCGGAGTCCCAGCTCCACATCAACCTTCTGGAGCTGCGGGCGATCCGACTTACACTGAAGGAATTCCTCCCCTCTGTCCGGAGGAGTGTAGTGCAGGTGTTCACGGACAACACCACTGCCATGTGGTACTGCAACAAACAGGGCGGGGTGGGGTCGTGGACCCTCTGCCAGGAGGCTCTGCGCCTCTGGCAGTGGCTGGAACATCAGGGCGTGACCCTGGTGGTTCAACACCTGGCAGGTTCTCTGAATGCCAGGGCGGACGAGCTCAGCCGTCGGTGCATGATGGATCACGAATGGCGTCTGAACTCGGACGTGGCGCAAGGCCTCTTTCAGCAGTGGGGAGAGCCTTGGTTAGATCTATTCACCACAGAAGAGAACGTGCAATGTCATCAGTTCAGCGCGTTGGAATTTCCAAGGCGGCACTCGCTCGGAGACGCTTTTCGTCGCGAGTTGAGTTGCGGTCTATTGTACGCCTTTCCGCCTATACCACTTCTGCCCAGAGTGCTGAAGAAGATCAGGCGCAAACCGGCCCAGGTTATCCTTGTGGCTCCTGACTGGGCACGAAGATATTGGTATCCAGAGCTACTCAGCATGTCTGTCGATCCCCCGATTCGTCTGCCTCTTCAGGAGGACCTTCTGTCGCAGCAGCAGGGGACGTCCTCCACCAGAACCTGTCCAGTCTCCACCTACAAGCTTGGAGATTGAGAGGCGACAATTGAGGCCATTTGACTTGCCTACTGAAGTCTGTATTGTCATTCTGGCAGCCAGGCGTCCCTCCACAAAGTCGGTATACGCCTGCAGGTGGAACAGATTTGTGGCATGGTGCACAGCAAAGGCTGTGGATCCACTCTCTGCCCCCCTTTCTGAGGTTCTCCTCTTCCTTCTTTCTCTTGCCCAGCAGGGCTCTGCTCTGGGCACTATCAAGGGCTACCTTTCTGCCCTTTCCGCCTTCTTAAGGCTACCTGATCAGCCATCTTTGTTCAAGTCCCTAATTGTAAATCGGTTTTTGAAGGGCATCACACACTTGTTCCCTCGTGTTCCATTCGTGGTGCCTCAGTGGGACTTGAACCTTGTACTTACTTTTCTGATGTGGGCTCCCTTTGAGCCACCTCATAACTGTCCTCTCCGTCTTCTTACTCTGAAGACTGCTTTCCTGGTTGCCATCACCTCTGCCAGGAGAGTGAGTTAGCTCCAGGCTCTTTCTTCCAAACCTCCTTTCCTTTCTGTCCATTCGGACAAGACCCTCTTTCCTGCCCAAGGTAGTCACAGCCTTCCACATCGGGCAGTCCATCACCTTGCCCACCTTCTTTCCGCCTCCGCATCCCTCGAAAGAGGAAGAGAGGCTCCACAGTCTGGACCCAAAACGTGCGCTCTCTTACTATCTGGATCGCACACGCCAGTTCCGGGTGGATGACCAACTCTTTGTTGGTTACGTGGGCGCTAAGAAAGGACGGGCGGTGCACAAGCGGACCATCTCTCTTTGGATCGTATTGTGCATCCAGGCATGTTACTCTTTGGCTAAAAAGGAGCCTCCTGTTGGGCTGAGGGCCCACTCAACTCGGGCCACGACGACTACTACTGCCCAGGGCCGAGGAGTCCCCTTGCAGGACATTTGTCAGGCAGCTACGTGGGCCTCGCTGCTCACGTTTGCAAGACACTACTGCCTGGACAGCCAAGTCCGGAGGGATGGCTTCTTTGGCCGTTCCGTCCTCCAAGACTTTCTGGTGTGATTATTGGTTTGCAGACCCACCACCGGGGTTGGTATTGCTGGGGTATCTATTCTAAGGTAAGGAATCTATCACTAACGTGTCTCTTTTAGATGCACAAGTTACTACTTGTGTAACGATATATCTGTAAGAGACATTAGTTAGTGATAGATTCCTTACCGACTCACTCATCCTCCCCGTTCTGCGAACCGATATCTAGAGTTAAGGTCGTCCCCTTTTAAGGCCCTAGTTTCATGGCACCAGTGTTGGTTCTATCATGGTTCTGCGTATCTGGCGCGGAAAAGCTGTGTATCAGAACTGACGTTAGCGCGCGAGGGCGGCGTCTAAGTGCTCCGGCGATGTCATTCCGGCGCTAACGACGACGGACGCGGAGCCGCGGACGACGCCTGTTGACGCGCAGGGTATTGCTACGCAAAAGTTTCCGGATCCAGTCTGACGCCTGGGGATATTCTAAGGTAAGGAATCTATCACTAACTAATGTCTCTTACAGATATATCGTTACACAAGTAGTAACTTGTGCATCTGTGACATAAGTTTTGATTAAGGTCCTAGCAGGGGCGGCTGTTCTATTGAAAGCTACAACAATTTTTGGTATAGCCTTGCCTTCAATATTGCGAGGAAAAGATGCCTGCTACAAAAGGCTGATTGCACTTAATATATTGTACAGTCTACGATATACAATACATTTTGCAAAGTCTAACACTATGCTGTAGGAAGATGGCTCTGTGTATACTCTAGGTATAGTGTGCACAGAGTCCAGTGGATCCCCAAAGATGGGTAGAGGAAAACATATATAATACCTTATTCTCTATTTGTGGTTGTGTAGGCGAGCAGAAAGGCTTTATCAGAGGGTAGTGTCAAGCACTTATTGTACACACTCAGGCCAATTTGTTTGTATAAAAATATTATTTAGTTATTTCATATCTGAAAGATACTATTAGTTATGGATTCCTAACCTTAGAATTACCCCCAGGCTTCAGACTGGATTCGGATAATTTTTTTCAGCTGTACCTCTGCGTGTCGGTAGGTGGCATCGGTCAACTCCTCGTTGGCGTTGTGATTACCCGAATGACGTTGTGGTATCTACGTAGACGCCGCCCCTGCGCGCTGACATCAGTTCTTTCTTTTTCCGTGCCAGCCAGCGCAGATCTGGAGAGAGTGATATCCCGAGTCACCTTTTGACTCTTTTTGTGACTTTTTGTCGACATCGAGTCGTTCGACTCTTGCTGCACATAGGGATGTTCCCGTCCTTGAACCGACTTCAAGGTTTGCGACTCCTGTTGCAAATTAATGTCTTACAGACCCACACCTCATCTGCCTTTGGTGTTTGGAGCGCGACCATGACTCTATGTTGTGCTCTGATTTCCGGGCCATGAACCCGAAGTCTTTGTGGGAGCTGTCCCAAAAGCTTCTTGAGGCCTGACAGTCTGCTCCGTGCCTTTTGAGGTACTGGTTGAGAGGGAGGTCGAGGGACCGGTCGCAGAGCAATCACCAACACTCCTCGTCGAAGTCTTCGTTTTCAGGTAAGTCTGAGCACAAGAAGAATGTGTAGAAGCATCGTCGCTCTTCGTGTTTTCCCCCTCGGTCGGCTGACGCAGGATGCGAAAGGTAGTCTCCCCGCCCTGGGAGCCTGTTGGGTTGACTCTGGCCTTCCCTCCCTTGCCGGGAGGTGGAGCAACCCCTGGCCAACTTCGTAGCTATTACCAAGCCCTCCACTACATCTTTGGGCAGCCCGACTCCGCGAGCGCGCCTTCAGGCCCGCGGACTCAGCTGGGAGCTCTAGGCCTACGATGCCAGCGGCTTTGGCTCCGCCACGGCAGGGACCCCAGGGATCTAGGCCTGGATCCAAATCGGCACCGGTCAACCTCGTGACACCTCCTCTGATGCCATATCCAGTGGCGGCGACGCCGCCCCCTCAGAAGCCAGTTGTTTCCCCAGCCGATTTCGACTCCAGCCTCCCCCTCGATGTGGACATGGAGCCAGACTAGGGTCGACCGACGTCTGGACTGGCGCCGACCAGTACTTTTGTGCCACTGTTCTCCCCTGGAGTTCCCTATTGCCCTCAGTGGCTACCAGAGCAGGGTGAGGAGGACTGGGAGTGGTTTGTGGACCCTCTGACAGACCAGTTAGAAGAACCAGACTGGAGAGAGGAGTTGGGTGAGGCCAGTGGTCTGGACACCTCCCCAGACCCTGGCATTCTTTCTCCACCTACTGTGGCTACGGAGGAGGGTGCTCATACACAGTGGTGTGGCGTGGGGGGCGGCTGTGGCCTTAAACCTTGAGCTTCCTACGGTGGCGGTCAGGACTAATCTCCAGACTGAGGCGCTTCAGCCGGCAGCCGCTTCTTCGGTGCCCCGGCTGCCTTTTAATGAGGCCCTTACAGACATCCTTTTGGGCACTTGGTCGAAGCCCAACACGTGCTCTTGTGGGTAGGATGATTGCTCGACGCCACCGCCCGGCCCTGGGTGACCCCATTTTCCTCTCCCAACACCCCCCCACTGTGAGCTTCATAGTCCAATCCTAGACTTCCAAGGGCGCATTTCCTCTCGCACCACCTGATAGGGAATCCAAGAAGCTGGCCCTTATTGGAAGAAAATGTTTTCTTCCTCCAGCTTAATGACTGCGGTTGGTAAACACTGCATGTCTCTTGGCTGTTACTCCCACTCAGTTTGGGGTTCGGGCATGCAGGGACTGCCACAAGTCCCGTAGGAGGCCCGGGCAGTGCTCTCCCATGCAGTGGCCGAAGGGAGAGACGCAGCAACGTTTTCCTTCCGATGTGGGCTGGACACTGCCGACTTGCTAGGCAGGATGATTTCAGCGTCCATAGCCCTTATATATGCTACACCTGGCTAAGGTCCACTGGCTTTTCAGGTGATGTCCAAGCAACACTTTTGGACATGGCCTTTGATGGCTGTCGCCTGTTCGGCGACAAAGCACACAACACGCTCAAGCGCTTTTAGGAATCCAGGGATACGGCCAGATCCTTGGACCTCGCTTCCACCTCTCGCCCACACAGTTTGCTTTTCGCTCCTTGCGAGTCTACTGAAGGGGTGTCGCACCATGTTCCTCCTAGAGCCACAGGCCTGCGCAAGCTGTCCAGCCTCTGCGCTGCTGAGGGCGTGGGATCCACCGTCGTTGGTCTGGGAGCCAGCGGGCAGGCCAGTCCACCAGCACCCCTCTACAGCAGTCTCTAAACCCTCCTAGTCCGACCTTTCAGGGTCATCATACTCCAGTGGGTGGCTTGATTCACCATCGCCTCCCACACTGGCTCAACATCACGTCGGACAGATGGGTTTTGCAGATAGTCCGAGACTACCCCTCCAACCATGCCACCTCAATTCCATTACATTTCGGAGGATCACTTGGCCCTTCTCCAACAGAAAGTTATGGATCTCTTGGCCAAGGGAGCCTTCAAGCGAGTTCCTGCCCCAGAAGTAGGATGTGGTTATTGTTCCTACTACTTTCTGGTAACCAACAAGGACAAGGGCCTGAGTCCTATCTTGGATCTCAGGAACATCAACTGCTTCCTCCGGAAGGAGAAGTTCAAAATGTTGACATTAGCTCAGGTCCTGTTTGCCCTCGACCCTGGAGACGGAATGGTGGCGTTGGACTTGCAGGATGCTTATTTTCACATCCCATCGGCGTTGACAACGGTTCACAGAAGGCCACGAGCTCTTTCAGTTTACAGTGCTCCCATTTTGCCTTACCAGTGCCCCTCGGGTGATGGCGGTGGTCGCAGCTCATCTGCGCAGATCAGGGGTTTCAGTCTTCTACTATCTCGACGAATGGCTGATGAAGGTGGGCTCGCCCCAGGCTGCCGTCTCCCACCTCCAGACTACGGGCGAGCTCCTGCATTGGCTGGGGTTCACCATCAACGTGTCAAAGTCACAACTGATCCCCTCTCAGAAGCTCCTTTGAATCGAGTGGTTCTGTTCACAGCGCAGTTTCAGGCTTATCCTCCCAAGCAGCAAGTCCGGGATATTGGGGCTATGATTCCGATCTTTCATCCTCTATCCCGGGTTTTGGCTACTGGGCCTCATTGCCTCCTTCATCCTGCTGGTAGACTATGCCAGGTGGCATATGCAGGCTCTGCAGTGGGACCTGAAGTTACAGTGGGCACAGCATCAGCGGAATCTTTCCAATTGCCTCCAGATCTCGGAGGGCACTGCACCGCACGTCAATTGCAGTGGTGGCTGACTGACCAGGATTGGGTCAATGGCAGGTCCCTCTCCCTTCTCCAACCAGAGTTCACAGTGGGCACAGATGCATCACTTCTGGGGTGGGCTGGCCATATGGGAGAGGCAGAGATCATAGGCCTCTGGAGTTGTCTGGGCGCCACATCAACCTGCTGGAGCTTCGTGTGATCCTTCTTGCACTGAAGGCATTCCTTCGTTCTGTCAAACGTAGAGTAGTGCAGGTATTCACGGACAAAATCACCGCCATGTGGTACTGCAACAAAGCGGGCGGGTGGGGTCGTGGGCCCTATGTCATGAGACACTTCGTCTTTGGAAGTGGCTGGGACATCAGGGCATGTCCCTGGTGGTTCAACACCTAGCCCGTTCTCCGAACGCCAGGGTGGACAAGCTCAGCCGAAGGTTCCTTGCGGATCACGAGTGGCGTCTCCATTCAGAGGTGGCACAAAGTCTCTCTGAGGTGTGGAAAGCCTTGGTTAGATGTGTTGGCCTGCGAAGAGAACGCGCAATGTCAGCAGTTTTACGCATTGGAATTTCCAAGGCGGGTCTTGCTCTGCAATGGTTTTTGCCGCAAGTGCAGATCAGGCCTCCTATACGCCTTTCCGCCCACACCACTCCTGTCCAGAGTGCTCAAGAAGATCCGGAGCAACCGGGCACAATTCATTCTTGTGGCTCCAGACTGGGCACGGAGAGTTTGGTATCCTGAGCTTCTAGACATGAGCTCCGATCAGGTTGCCCCTTCGGGAGGATCTTCTGTCGCAGCAGCAGTCAACCACCGAGCCTGTTCACTCTCCGCCTCCTTACGTGGATATTGAGTGGGGACAGTTGACCGCTTTTGACCTCTCCCCTGAAGTCTGTGAGGTTATTCTGGCAGCCAGGCATCCCTGCTGGAAATCGGTGTACACCTGTGATGGAGCAAAATTTGTTAATATTGTACAGAAAGGTCTGTTGACCCCTTGTCTTCCTCCAGGGTAGTTATTTTGTTTATCTATTCCTTGGCTTAGCAGTTTTCTGCCTTGGGCACTTTGAAGCACTATCTTTCGGCCTTCTCAGCTTTTCTTTGGTTACCAGTTCAGCCTTCACTCTTCAAGTCCCCTCTGGTGCAGAGATTTTTGAAGGGGATATCCCACTTTTTTTGGTACTCCCCATCTTGATGTGCGCACCGTTTGAGCCGATGCACAGCTGCCCTTTACGGTTGCTCACCATCAAAGCAACATTCCTAGTGGCAATTACCTCTGCATGGTTGTAGCTCCCTTTCATCTGGGGCAGTCACTCCGCACCTCCGTATCCTTCCAAGGAAGAGGAGCGTCTCCACCGTCTGAACCCCAAAAAGAGCGTAATCATTCTATCTCTAACGCACTAAAGAGTTCCGGCTGGATGACCAACTCATAGGATACGTGGGAGCTAAGAAGGGTCGTGCTGTTCAAAAGAGGACCATTTCTCGTTGCGTCATCCTCTATAAAAATGTGTTACACCTTGGCAAAGAAGCAGCCTCCTGAAGGCCTTCGGGCCTGTTTCACCAGGGTGAAGGGAGCCACCACAGCACTCCAACGTGGTGTTCAGATTGCCTATATCTGTCAAGCTGCCATGTGGGCGCCTCTGCACACATTTACCAGACACTGTTGCCTGGATTCTCAGGTCCGCAGAGAAGGCCTGTTTGGCTGCCCTGCAGGATTTTTTGTTCTAAAACATTTCTGCAGTCCCTCCTCCGGGGAAGGTAATTGCTTGGGTATCTGCTCAAAGGTGAGGAATCTGTGGTTGATTGTCTCTATCAGATGGACAAGTTACTTACTTTCAGTAACGCCTTATTTGGTAGAGACTTGATATAGCCGTAGATTCCTTACCTACCCGCCTATTCTCCCCGCACTCTGGAACTGTTTTTAGTATCAGGGATGTTAACTTTCAGTCTCTAGCTGTTCTGTTTTTTTAACACATCATGGTCAGTCTCTTCATGGCACCAAGCTTCTGGCGTTAGAAGTCGTGAAAAGTACTGACGTCAGCGTGCCGGAGTGGCGGTTATATTGACGATTCGGACGTCACGACGGCACCTAACACTACGCCAATGAATTCACGTGAAGTCGACCGACGCCACCTACTGGTGCACAAGGGTACTGCTAAGAAATCTTCCGGATCCAGCCTGATGCCTGGAACTTCAATGGTAAGAAATCTGCGGCTAGATCATGTCTCCACCAGATAAGGTATTTCCGAAGGTAAGTAGCTTGTCCGCCTGAGCCACTACCGGGAGTCCCTACCTCTTACGTGAGTGGGCTCAGTCTGTCTTATCCAGGGTGTGTGCAAACTCCCGAGCTCCTGGCCAGCTGTACAACATAATCCTGCTTAATGTTATATTATCGCCGTAATTTAACCTGAGAGGCTGGCGACGCAGCCTGCACCAGCCGGTGGAAGACATCTAGGTCAGCCGAGGACTAATCTGCAACAAGTCGGCTGAAATGTCCCAAAGGCCACAGCATCACTCTTCAATATGCTAGTTGCTGGACTTCCTCAAGCGGGGGCCGCTGCTGCCTCCTGACTTGTTGCTGATTGGTCCTCGGATGACCTGGATGTCTTCTACCGGCTGGTGCAGGCTGCGTCTCCAGCCCCTCTGGTTATAGAGGCAGAGCCTTGGAGGGAACTCTGGGACGCCGTTCAACAGGATTCTCTCCTCCCCACGGTCTCTGGAAGCACGACTCAGGCGGTCTGTATCCCAGAAACCTGCCCCACGCCCCTGGACCAGTGGCAGCCTGAGTGGGATGCAAAGGCAGAGCCATGCCACAGGCCAAGATCCTTTGGGGCTCGGTCTCCGCTCCACATCCTCACTTCAGCCTGTTCTGATGGTGCTAATAAACTTCTTACGGGGTAACCCAGTATCCCTCAGAACCTGGGCAATACAATTTCAATATCAACAATGGTTCTGTCGGGTATGAACCTGATTGCTTCAAAAACTGCACATATCTTGCAACATATGTTGAGTCATAATTATGTCATTTGTTATGACTTCTGAGAATAAATCATAAATGCAAATCCAAACAAGAAAGAGGGTCAGAAGACGTTTTAATCATTAAATTGTTTTTCATCCATGATTCGTTTTTTCTTTATAGAGACCCTATAGTATTGCATAGAACATAATTCAAAAAAGGTTGATCAAGTTATACTTTGTGATAAACGGCGCATCAATTCAAGTGAGTGAGATGTGACATACTGTGAAAAAGTGACATAGCAAATGGTGATTTATATACACATGAGTGAGGGATGAAGGGGGGGTTTAAGAAGTTCTTAGGCCAGTTTATAGTTCAGTTGTTGTTTAATCCAGTGTGCCATATTAGTTGGCTGTGATAGACTGGATTCAGTTGGCTGGTCCTTATGGTATTTTTGTCGTCGACGTTTCGACCCTATTGACGCCTTAGTTGTGGGTCTCAGGCGGGTCTTCTTCAGGACGGGGAAGGGGTAGTGATATAGCGCCTATGGTCCCTGCGTAAGTCGGACACCATGGAAGCTAGGTCAAATGTGGTCTCATCTTCTGGGACGATTAATCCTGAACAACGAATGCGGGCGGAATCGTGCTTCTGAGAGTTCACTTGATTCAAGGGATTCAATTAAATACGTTTTCATCATTTGTATCCTGATCGATTACCATTTACTTTCGGCGATCATTAGATAATGGTCTCTATGTCTCCTCAAGGGATCACTCACGGTCACGGTCCGTCGTGTTGTCAGCCCGTACAGCCAACTAATATGGCACACTGGATTAAATAACAACTGAACTATAAACTGGCCTAAGAACTTCTTAACCCCCCCCTTCATCCCTCACTCACGTGTATATAAATCACCATTTGTTATGTCACTTTTTCACAGTATGTCACATCTCACTCACTTGAATTGATGCGCCGTTTATCACAAAGTATAACTTGATCAACCTTTTTTGAATTATGTTCTATGCAATACTATAGGGTCTCTATAAAGAAAAAACGAATCATGAATGGAAAAACAATTTAATGATTCAAACGTCATCTGGCCCTCTTGTTTGGATTTGCATTTATGATTTATTCTAAGAAGTCATAACAAATGACATAATTATGACTCAACATATGTTGCAAGATATGTGCAGTTTTTGAAGCAATCAGGTTCATACCCAACAGAACCATTGTTCTGATGGTGCATCAGACTTTTTTCGGTCACTGGAGGGTCACGGCGGGGGCAAGGGGGCGACTGCATCATTCCTGGCCTGGGGAGGCAGTAAATTACGGTGATACTATAACATTAAGCAGGATTATGTTGTACAGCTGGCCAGGAGCTCGGGAGTTTGTCCTGTCGGCCGTGTTTCCAGGCCAAGCCTCCTCCATTAGCACTGTTGGCAAAGATTTCACGCATAATTGCTGTTTGGTTTTGTCAGCTCTGTGCTTGTCCAGCTGTGACCGTGGGGCCGTGCTCCCAAAGTTCTCTTGGTTGATGTTTGGTGTTGGGTTATGTAATCTCCACAGTAAATGAGTCAAATTTTGAATTCTGGTCCACTTTGCCAGGTCATTTAATGGCCTCATGTTCTAGTGCTTTGTACGACTGACCAGTTCATTCTCATGAATACTAGTGGCAACAACGTAAGTCGGGTACCAACCATGGTCTCCTCCGTTGATCATAGCAAGCGATCTGCCAGTCCCTGCAATACTGTTTTTGCTTGTATAAGTGGTCCCCCCTCCTCCAGGCACCGACATAAACCACTAGTGCCTGTAATAGTTTGCGTGGTTTGAATGCCTGAGAGACTAAAGCTGATCACGTACCAGCAATGGAGGGAGAAGCCTTCCTAGGTGTAGTGACCTGGGCAGGGCACTAGGACCCTGCGAGGGACAGAAAGGACAGAGGGAACTGGACACCACATCCGGTCAAGGGTGTGAGAGGGGACACTACAGAGGAAGAGGAGAACGTGGGCAGATGTGCATGGGCACAGCTCAGCAGAGTCTATAATAATAAAGTAAAGAAGATCCTTACCTGTCTCTAATTCTTTGTCATAATCCACGGCACGACAACTGGCAAACGAAGGCGGATCTGGAGAGCAGAGGTTGATTAGACTGCTGTTTTCCTGCAGAAAGTGCAACGGAACCAGGAGCCCACCCTGGTCCGCTGCCGACCAGAGAAACATCATGGCTAGCAGCGAGACCGGAGAAAAGAAGAAACTAAGCCAGGAGCCCACCCTGGTTAGAGTTCAGCAGCAAAGGAAGCAGCGACGCGGGAGCCCACCCCTGCAGTGGAGAAGCGGTAAGAGCGCTGAGGCTGCAGGCTGTGAGAAAAAAGTGAAATTAAGTGCCTGCCCGCGAGGCGAAGGAAAGCGTCTGCACCGGAGAGTGTATAAAGAAGATTGCAAGAGATAAACGCGCGTAGTTAAAAACAAACTATCGCGAGAGAGGCGGCCATCTTAAAATCAGGCAAATAGAACCAATCGGGAACAAGGAGGCGGCGGCCATTTTAAGAGGTTAGGCAAACCGGATAGACACCTCGCGAAACTACGGCGTCCATCTTTGATTCAGGCGACTGAGTTAATCAGAAGCAAGAAATAGGCGGTGGCCATTTTGAAGTCAGGTGGTCATTGAAATAGATAGGAAAACACAAAAAAAGAGTGCAAAAAGAGTGAAAAGAAGACCGAAACAAGGGAAATAAAGCACAATAAAAAGTAAAATAAAGGAGCAATTAAACAAAGAAAATAGAAGAGGAAGACGCGTTGGAAAGTGCCAGGGAAGAAAATGAGCGGCAATGATGAAAAACAGAGCACGCAAGCAATCTTCTGCAGGCCTCTACCATTCAGCCTATTGGAGCCGCAAGCGGGTATCCGGTGGGAAAGATGGTTCAGAAAATGTGAGCGCTACATGAGCTCCACGGACGTCCTGGATAGCAAGCAACTGCACCTGCTTCTGAATCTCGCAGGGGATGAAATAGAGGATCTATTGTTAACATTCCCAACCGATCAAACGGCGCATTACAAGGGAGTGATAAAGTGTCTCACTCAGAAATTTGACCCCCAATGAAACATTGACTTTGAGAGATACACGTTCAACACTGCATGCCAGCAAGGAGAAGAGAGCCTAGATAACTTCACAACAAGACTGAGAAAACTGGTCACATACTGCGAGTTTGACAAATTTGACAATGAGCAAGCCATAAGACTGCGCGTCATCGAAGGTTGTCAGTCGGTGGAGTTCAGTGCTTGCATTCTGCAAGAACCAACGATGCTGGAAAAGATATTGACGATGGCTCGCACGGAGGCCAGAGCACGCCAAGCAGATGGAGGTGGGGAAAGAGAAGAGAGTGGTGCTAGCACATCGCTTCACTGGGAATTTGAAAAAGAAAGAATTCCAGGCGCCGGTCCCACCAAAGGACGAACAAACATGTTACCGATGTGGCTTCGAATTCCCACACGGTGCCGGCCCAGCAATGGGTCAGAAGTGCAGGAATTGCAACAGAGAACATCATTTTTCAAGCACGTGCATGACCAGGCAAATCAGAAGTGAGAGAGGCCGAACAATGACGCCACGGATGACCAGCAACAGATACGCACGACACATGGAAACGGCAAATCGCAGCTCCTCCGATGAGATGGAAGAAACGGCAGCACAAGTGAGGGAGTCTAGACTATATCTAATGTCAGACGCGCCCAGAGAAGCCAAAGAGGTAGAGGACGTTCATCTCGTGGAAAAACAACAAATAAAGAAAAACGCCACTGTGGACATTGGCGTAGGGAATCACCAAGCTAAGTTTGTGCTTGACAGTGGAGCAACATGCAACATCATGTGCATGTCAGAATGCCAGAAAATGAGTGAAACCACAGCTATCGCCGTCAACCGTGAATGTGTTTACTTGGGGCTCAAAAAGACCAGTCAATCAATCAATCAATCATGCCATTTGTATAGCGCACTACTCACCCGGGAGGGTCTCAAGGCGCTTGGGGGGGAGGGGTATGCTACTGCTCGAACAGCCAGGTCTTGAGTTGTTTCCTGAAGGCGAGATGGTCCTGGGTCAGCCGAAGGTGGATGGGGAGGGAGTTCCAAGTCTTGGCAGCCAGGTAAGAGAAGGATCTTCCTCCGGCGGTGGCTCTTCGGATGCGTGGTACGGCTGCGAGGGCGAGGCTGGTGGACCGTAGCTGGCGGGTGGGCGTGTAGAAGGTCAGGCGGTCGTTGAGGTACTTGGGGCCCAGGTCGTGGAGAGACTTGTGTGCGTGGGTGAGGAGCCGGAACGTGATCCTCTTGTCGACGGGGAGCCAGTGCAGGTTCCTCAGGTGGCTGGAGATGTGGCTGCGTCGGGGGACATCCAGGATGAGTCGGGCGGAGGCGTTCTGGATGCGCTGGAGTCTTTTCTGTAGCTTGGCTGTGGTTCCGACGTAGAGGGCGTTTCCGTAGTCCAGTCCGCTGGTGACAAGTGCCTGGGTGACAGTCTTCCTGGTCTCGGTCGGGATCCAGCGAAAGATCTTGCGAAGCATACGCAGGGTGTTGAAGCACGATGAGGAGACGGCGTTGACTTGTCTGGTCATCGAGAGGGAGGGGTCCAGGATGAAGCCCAGGTTGCATGCGTGGTCGGTTGACTTGGGTGCGGTGCCCAGGGCTGGGGGCCACCAGGACTCGTCCTAGGCGGAGGGCGAAGATCCCAGGATGAGGACTTCTGTCTTGTCCGAGTTCAGTTTCAGGCGGCTGTCCTTCATCCACTCGGCGACGTCTTTAATCCCTTCGTGTAGGCAGGTTCTGGCGGTGTCGGGGTCTCTGGTGAGGGAGAGGATCAGCTGGGTGTCGTCGGCGTAAGAGATGATGTTGGGGTTGTGCTGGCGTGCGATGGCTGCGAGAGGTTTCATGTAGATGTTGAAGAGGGTGGGGCTGAGTGAAGATCCTTGCGGGACGCCGCAGATGACTTCGGTGGCCTCGGAGCGAAACGGGGGGAGGCGGACTTTGTGTTCTTCCGGCGAGGAACGAGATGATCCACTCCAGTGCCTTCTCTTGGATACCGATGTTGCTGAGGCGCTGGACTAGGGTGCGGTGGCAGACCGTGTCGAACGCAGCGGAGAGGTCCAGGAGGATGAGGGCCACTGTTTCCCCATTGTCGAGCAGGGTCCGGATGTCGTCGGTGGCTGCGATGAGGGCGGTCTCGGTGCTGTGGTTGGCTCTGAAGCCGGACTGCGAGGGGTCGAGGGATCCGTTCGTCTCGAGAAAGGCGGTCAGCTGTCTGTTGACGATCTTCTCGATGACTTTAGCAGGAAAAGGGAGGAGCGAGATGGGGCGGAAGTTTTTGAGATCAGTGGGGTCCGCTGTAGGTTTCTTCAGGAGGGCGCTGATCTCGGCGTGCTTCCAGCTCTCCTGGATAGTGGCGGTGATGAAAGAGGCGTTGATCATGTTCCGAAGTTGGGGTGCGATGGTGGAGTCGGCCTTGTTGAAGACGTGGTGTGGGCAGGGGTCGGTCGGTGATCCGGAGTGGATGGTGTTCATCGTGCGGGCTGTGTCTTCGGTGGTCACCGTGGTCCAGGTGCGAAGGGTTGCGTGGGGGGTGTTGGTTCGACGGTTGGGTGCGTGGGTGGGGCGCCGAAGCTGTTGTGGATGTCGGCGATCTTGCGGTGGAAGAACGAGGCGAGGGAGTCGCAGAGGTCTTGTGACGGAGTGATGTCGTTGGTGCCGGTGCTGGGGTTGGAGAACTCCTTGACGATAGTGAAGAGCTCTTTGCTGTCGTGGACGTTGTTGTCCAGTCGTTCCTTAAGGGATTTCTTCTTGGTGGTGCGGATGAGCTGGTGGTGCTTGTGGGTAGCGTGTTTGAGGGCGGTCATGTTGTCGGTGGTCCGGTGGAGGAGCCAGGCTTTCTCGAGGGTGCGGCAGGTCTTCTTGGAGTCCTTGAGGTCGTCGGTGAACCAGGATGCCTTCTTGCTTCTGGGTCTGCTGGGAGGGTTCTTTAGTGGCGCGAGGTCGTCGGCAGGCGGTCAGCCACTGTGTGAAGTTGCGGGCTGTTTCGTTGGGGTCCGTTGTGTTGGCGGGTGGGCTCTGGCTGAGGGAGGTGGTGAGCTGGTCTGCGGTGATCTTGCTCCAATTCCTGTGAGGTACCTGTTGCGGGTGGTGGTGGGTCGTGGATCTTTTGAAGCTGAAGTGGACGCAGCTGTGGTTGGTCCAGTGGAGTCCGGTGGCGTGGCTGAAGGTGATGTACTTGCTG
This sequence comes from Lissotriton helveticus, assembly GCF_964261635.1. Classification (NCBI taxonomy): domain Eukaryota; kingdom Metazoa; phylum Chordata; class Amphibia; order Caudata; family Salamandridae; genus Lissotriton; species Lissotriton helveticus. The sequence goes on along the minus strand of NC_136063.1, from coordinate 835,186,629 downwards.
GAAGAGAAGACGGGATCAAGCGTGTGGCCGGCGTAGTGGGTGGGGGTGTTGACCAGTTGCTTGAGTCCGAGGTTGGCGAGGTTTTCCAGCAGGGCGGTGGTGTTGCGGTCGTTGTTGTTCTCCAGGTGGAAGTTGAGGTCCCCGAGGAGGATGTAGTCAGCGGAGAGGAGGGCGTGCGGGCTGACGACGTCGGCGATGTCCTCGCTGAATTGTGTGCGTTGCCCCGGGGGTCTGTAGACGAGGGTGCCTCTGAGGGTCGTCTTAGGGTCGGTGTGAATCTGGAAGGGGAGATGTTCGGCTGCGGCGAAGGAGTCGTTGGCGTCGGTCGTGATGCGGATGGTGTTCCTGTGGACGATGGCGATGCCACTTCCGGTCTGGTTGATGCGGTCCCTCCTGATGATCTTGTACCCGTCCGGGATGGCGATGGCGATGTCGGGTGCAGAGGAGGCGTTCATCCAGGTTTCCGTGAGGAAGGCGACGTCCGGTGATGTAGCGTCGAGGAGGTTCCAGAGTTCCACGGCGTGTCTGTGAACGGAGCGTGTTGATCAGGATGCACTTGAGGTGGTTGCTGCTGGTGTTTGTCTTGGCGGGTGCGGGGCAGGTTCGGAGGCCGGTGAACTTGCAGGTGCAGCAGGTGAAGGGTCCGTGGGTGCGTCTCGGGGTGGCTCGGCAGCAGGCGTGGGTCCGGCCGGCATTGAGTGCGTTGAGAGTGGCGGCATCGTAGGTCAGTCGGGTCGTCTTGCCTCGGCGGGGAGAGACAGGGGTCCTGGCGCTGGGCGCGGGCCAGGCGCGGACGGGCGCAGACGGGCTTACCTTTGGTGCACCTTCGGCGCTCAATCGGCGCTCCCGCTGCGCGCGTCCGCTGCGCGGTCGCTCTGGGGGCGTCATAAGTAAGGAGCCGGGAGGGAGGAGCAGCTGGGTGGCGGGAGCGGGGCGGCGAATGGAATCACAGGGGGGCGGGGCCGCAGGGAGGCAGCGGCGGGAAATTCCAAGAAGCAGCGGGCAGCGGGAAATTCCCAGGAGCAGCGGGAAATTCCCAGGAGCAGCGAGCGAAGGAATCTGCAGGCAGGAGGCGGCAAAGGCAGGCAGGAGCGGCAGCAGTGAGTGGGGCGACCAAGCCCTGTGGAGGGCTGAGCGGTAGAAAATATGGGAAAATTTACGGAGACTATGACATACAAAGGCAGGTCCTACCAAGAAGAAATGCATGTACCTAAAGGTGACATCCCAGCACCATGCCTGCTAAGCAATGTGACGACTCAGGTGATGGGGCTACTAGCAATCACATACCACACGTCGGAAACCGAGAACATCCTCCAAGAATACCCAGCCATCCTGAAAGGGCTGGGTAAGCTGAAAGGAAAACAGATAACATTACATATCAATGAAACAATCCTCCCAGCATCACAGACGAGTACCCAAACACCTACAACCACAAGTTGAGGAAGAAATAACTAGCTTACTGGCACAAGATATAAGTGAACCTGCTGAAGGACCAACACCGTGGGTGTCTCCAATTTTGGCAGTTCTGAAGAACACCTCAAAAATCCACGTCTGTGTGGACATGAGGATCCAGAATACCGCAATCGTCACCCGGGGCCACACCTAAACGACATGATCAGCTGCCTCACCCGGGCCTGCCGGTTCTCAAAGCTGGACTTGTGCAAAGGGTACCATCAATTAGAACTGGACCACCAGTCCAGAAACATCACAACATTCTCCACACACATGGGTCTGTTCAGATATAAGCGACTGAGTTTTGGAATCTCATCGGCAGCGGAGATATTCCACGAGACAATACGGCAAGTGATAAGGCCGGTACAAAATAGACTAAATTATAGTGATGACATTTTGGTATTTGGAAAAACAAAGAACATGACACAGCGCTGTGTCAAGTGTGCAAAAAACTAGAGCAAGCGGGTCTAACATTGAATGGAGAGAAATGTAAGCTGGGGAGAGGGAAACTAGTGTTCTTTGGGCACATTTTCTTCAAATACGGAATGAGGTCAGATCCCAGCAAAGTTGAAACACTGAAGATTGCAAATCCCCGTACGGATGTTGCAGAAGTAAGATAATTTCTAGGCCTCGCCAGCTACTGTGCGCGGTACATACAGGACTTCGCCACAGTTAGCACACCACTCAAAGAACTGACCAAATAATGACAGAAGTTCCTTTGGTCTCAGGAATGCAACAAGGCATTTGAGGAAATAAGACAAGCAGTGGTGACTGGAACATCTGGCCTACTTTGACCCCCTGCTCTGCACGGAACTGACTGTCGATGCCAGCCCCGTAGGGCTAGGAGCAATACTAACGCAGCATCTGCCAGGGAGAGATTCCCAATGAAAATTTGTTGCGTATGCAAGCAAAAGCTTAACAGACATTGAGAAGGCATACTCGCAACCAGAAAAGGAGAGCTTAGCAGTGGTATGAGCATGTGAACACTACCACACGTTTCTCTATGGTAAGTCATTCACCATCAAAACTGACCACCAGGTCCTGGTGATGATCTATGGCAGCCCGTCAGCCAAGATGCCCCCCAGGATTGAACGCTGGGGCATAAGGTTAATGGACTATGACTTCACAATTATGCACAAGCCAGGGAAAGAACAAAATGTCGAGACACCCACTACCGCAGGCCCACGAGACAACATCAATAGCAGAAGAATACCTTAATTTCGTACTAAAACAAAACACACCAGCACCGATAACACCAGCAAAGCTAGCAGAAGAGACCAAGGAAGATGCCACGCTGAAAATGGCCATGGAGATAACGAGAAGGCAGAGATGGAGGCACATTAATAATAATTGCACCAGGGGAGCAGGAGTATACAAGGAAGAAGTGATAGCTCTAAAGTAGAGCAATGAAGAACTATCAGAGACAGACACAGTCATAATGATGAGCGGGACAAAAATAATGATACCAAGTTCTCTCCGGAGGCAACTTGTAAATCTGGCTCATGAATCACACCGAGGGGTAGTAGCAACGAAGAAACTGCTAGAGAAAAAGTATGGTTCCCTGGCCTAGACCGCATGGTAGAAGAAACCATATCAACATGCCACCTCTGTCAATTGACAGGACCACTGGCTAGGCATGAACCACTACAGATGTCAGAACTTCCAAGAGCGGTATGGACGACACTAGCAGCTGATTTCTTTGGGCCCCTGGACACAGGCAACTACCTGCTTGTGGTCATTGACGAAAACTCACGATTTCCGATAGTACGACATGTCCCTTTGACATCAGTAACACAACCAATATTGGATGACATATTTGCAGCATGGGGCTCACCAGAAACGCTAAAAACGGACAATGGTCCTCCATTCTCAGGAGAAGACTTCAGCAGATTCATGGCCTATTTCGGGATAAATCACAGGAATATATCACCGCTGTGGCCTCAAGCTAATGAAATGGTGGAGAGGTTCATGGGGAACATCAAAAAGGTGGTTCAAAGGGCCAAGCTAGCGCAGATATCACTTAGCCAAGCTCTGTGCCAAGTATTACGTGACTACAGAAACACACCTCACAACTCCACAAGAAGATTCCAGCAGAGATAGTACTGGGAAGAACAAGTAGAACAAGGCTACCACAAATAGAAGTAACTATGGCGCCATATCACAGCAACATCACAGCAAAAGACCGAGGCGAAAGAAAAGATACGCAGACGTCACGCAACACGCCAGCCGGCAGACCTAAAGGAAGGAGACAGTGGTAGTTCATCAGCGATAACAAAGAAAATCTGACCGCATGTTCTCCAAAAACCCCCTCATATTAACAAAAGTGAATGGCCCAATGATCACGGCGGAGTCAGAATATCAGAGGATAACACGGAACAGCTCACATTTCAAAGAACTAAAAGAAAAAAAAGAGGAAGACCAAGATAAGGACACGGCAGAACAAGAAGAGCAGGAGCATAACAGGAAGGAAAGAGACAATGGAGAGGAACAACAAGAATAGCAACAGATGGAGGCCGGCCCGAGAAGAGCATGCAGACGGCCAAAAAGACTAATAGAAGAAATGTAATGATGGGAGGCACACCGACCGGTGCCCGGGCAGACTTGCATCTATCTCTATCTACACATCTGTGTTTCACTTTTCTTGTCACTTCTTTGTGACAAAAGGGGGAGATGTAGTGACCTGGGGCAGGGCACTAGGACCCTGCGAGGGACAGAAAGGACATAGAGGGAACCGGACACCACATTCGGTCAAGGGTGTGGGAGGGGACACTACAGAGGAAGAGGAGAACGTTTGCAGATGTACGTGGGCACAGCTCAGTAGAGTGTATAATAAAGTAAAGAAGATCCTTACCCGTCTCTACTTCTTTGTCCTAATCCACGACACTAGGGACCGCCGTCCACCCTAGTGCCCATCAAATGATCAGCCTCTACACCATGGTGCTGTATCATTTTGCCGAGCCGTGCGATCCAGCATCCGCTTCCCTTTTCGCTCGGATCTGCAGTGACGTTCAAGGAGTTGGGGCTCCCGGCCTCAGCGCAGAGCTACTCCGGCACCAATCACTTAACTGTTTCTGTGCAGAGCTACAGCATTGCTATCTTATTAGGCCCTGCTAGGCAGACCACAGGGGCACCCTCGCCTAGTCTGATTAATGCATGGGTGGCGGAGAGATCGAGCAGGGATGATCATGTCACATGGCCGCAGCTCTGGTCGTAGCTCCACAAGGAGCTACCATCTTGTCAGCACTATGCGTCACCTTACGGTGCCAATCCAACTGCTCATGACAGCAACTGGCTCGCTCCAATCGTACTACTAGACACAAACACCACCTTCAGAGTTTGGGTAGAATGCTCTGCATGGTGACGCGGCTCGTGGCTACTTTGTATTTCAATGAAAACCCCCTGGGCGGCTGGGGGGCCCGCGCCTTCGACTTCTTGCATGGCTGTTAGCCCACTCCAATGTCTCCCCAAGCCCCTGGACACCACAGCTACATGGCAGGGATCGCTCTATGGTTTGTCATGCACTTAGCAAAGCATTTTTGCTCTCTATACTGAATCACTGCTTATGTTCGCTTCTCCTGGAGTAAAAAGTAAGTCTGTATGTATGGATAACAAACACTATTTCCATGTTATGTGAGAATTAAATGATTTCTAGCTTTTGTTTCAAAAGTAACCTCAATTGTTTTGTTAGTATTTATTTTCTGCTTAGTCTTCCTTGGTCTGACGTATCGTGAATGCTTTGGGGTCTTTGGAGTTGTGCAAGCAGTTGGCCACTGAAAATCAGGATTTTTGTTTCTTATGAATCCTAGTCAACTAGTGCATAAACTATCATTTGAAGGGCTAAAATAGCAAGCTCCATGTTATAAAAGGTAAGACCAAATGAATTTTCATCAACCCTACAGCAATTTATTGCATATTATGGACATCTGTTTAGACAAAAGAAGACATAGCATGCTTCTTAGTCTATTGTTTAGTTGGTAAAGGGGACGCTAATGCTGTAGTCTTTCATTCTTCGTAGCAGATGGTGGCTAGGGTAGTGCATGTCATTCTTTAATGCAACAATGGACTGGCAAAATAATGCAAGAACATAGATCACTTAAGTGATATATCACCTATGGGATCCTTCTTTTAAAGCCATTTTAGAAACTGGCTTACTAACGTACAAAAGTATTATGGAACTGTTGCAAGTAATTAGTACATATTCAGTTACTTCATTCTCATTTTGCCTTTTTACTGTGAACATTCAAGAAAATAAATTGTTCTCACTAGAGTGCCACACAAGTGAGGTAATGTCTTAAAATCTTTGCTCAAGACTGTTTTCTTCCCCATAGGAAGAGGTTATGGATATTGCTGACATAACTCTTGGACTTGGAGACACATCGTGGAAATTAAATTCCAACTACCCACATCTCCGGGCATCCCATGTATCTCATGAACTTGAAAGTGATGATGCAAGATACCGAAGGCTCTCTCTTGGAGAGTTTTTTGGTCAGAGATCGGAAGCTCTTGGATGTCTTGAAGGAAACTTTGATGGAAAGAGGGTTTGTATTAGTCCTGTTACAATCGTTTACTAAGAATCTGTAGTAAGTGCATGTTTTATTTAAAATTCTTTAAGTCCGGTTTTTAGAGCTGTTTTGATAACAACTTGAGGACATTTGGAAAGCTTACCTGGGAATGCATTCCTCCTATTGCTTACTGTTGGCTTTGTGGTTTGAAACTCACATTTGCTTGCTTTCTCTTTGCTGACTGTGAGAAGTTGGCCTGATATATGATGCTCACTAGTTCTAGTGATCACCTTGTATCAGTCCAAACAACCCTTATGGTGATTGGTTGTAAGTCAACCGTATAGACCAGCTATCCTAATGGTAGCATGGACAAATCAGTCTTAGGCTAAACTCTTTTGGCATGTGAAGCCAGCTGTTTTACCACAATATAACCCCTTGAATACCAGATGAAAGGACACCACACAGGTTGTTATGAAAATAAACAGTATATTTATTAATACCAACACCTCTGAACTCTTTATGAGGTCAGAGGGCTAAGCACATGACAATCTCTTACGAAAAACACTACAAGTTGCACAAAATTACAAGGGTGCCCTAGGGGCACGACAAACCATATACTAAGTAAGTGGAATGTGAAAGTCGATAAAAGGAATGGAGCTGTCCAGAGGCTGTAGGATTGATGGGACCACGCTACACTAACTTCAGGTAAGTAATAGGAGGCCCAAGGAACGCGTGTGCAGCGTGTGAACTCACATGCGAGATGCGTAATAAAGTCTATGGACAGTACAGTTCAAGTAAAAGGTAAGTACGGACAATCCTGACTAGGTAGGACAACAACGACTGTGGAATTGGACACTAGGACAGTTAAACTACCCTTGAGCACCGAAATGCTCTTGTTACCTCACCCACGGACTGCGGGTGCACAGGTGTCAAAGTGCGTCGGGTTCTCGCGTCGAAGTCTATGGAGCCTGAAAGAAAAGATGCTGCAGGCGACCAGGAGGAAGATGTCCGGTGCGATCCAAGGGTGGATCGGTGAAGAAGAGGACCTGAAAGCAGAGGGGACAGTGTTCACAGTCACTAGCCAGTGGCTGGAGTGGAACCAGGAAGGAACCAGATGTCGACGTCGCGATCAGGTGAAGAGTGGACGCTCGACTCTGCAGCCACGTGGACCAGGAGGTGTCTTCGACGACCAGGATGGAGGCACGAGCTGTCCCACGCAGGCTCTCGCTGTCGGCGGTGTTGGATCCGGGATCGGCGTCAACAGGCCTTGGCAAAGGCAACCCACGCGGTGAGTGGAGAAAGCGTCTGGTGCGGACTAGGAGAGTCCGGGGTGCCCCTCTTTTGAAAGGGAGCAAGGGCCAGTCTGGAGCAACCAGACCAGCAGCAAAGATGCAAAGGTTCGTCGTCTAGGAGGCCACTAGCCAGCCGGCAAGTGACCAGACAACGCGTCGAGCAGCAAACAAGCAGAAGGGCCCCACGCAGATCTCGTGGATGCTGGAGGGCTGATCTTCGGTGCAGGGGCTGCTCGGGGCTGGGGCTTCTCAGTCCCCAAAGCACTTGGTCGAGTTTACCTCGGGAGTCGTGCTGGAAGCGAAGTGCAGGTTCGTTCAAGATGGCCGGTCCCACGTGTCTCGTCGCACCCACGGGTCTCAGCTTTACTGTAGATGTGAGTTGAGGTCGGAGAGGTCTGGGAATCCGGGTCTCGTCGGGCTCTGAAGTCTGGATCCTCGAGGGAAGACGACAAAGTGAAGCCGCTGGACGCTTGATGGTGCCTGCAGTTGCAGGGTGGACACTCCTTGCCCACAAGGGAGATTTTTCAGTCTTCTGTGGAGCAGAACGTCGAAGGCCAGAGTTTCTTCTTGTTGAATAGTTCAGGATAATCTAATTTGGAATGGGACCAGCTCCTACCATTATTCTCCTAAAGGGGGCTGCACTACTGACTAGGTCCCTCCCCTGGGTGAGACCAGGAAGGGGGGTGGTTACACCCCCTATCCTTTGTCCGGTTTCTCGCCAGAGCTGGGGCTGGGATGCCCCAGCAACTGGTTTGAACCGGTGTATGCACAGGGCACCTTGTGTGCCCCAGGCATGTCTTATTCCTTTCAGGCCTATCCTCCCCAATACACAAAATCCTGTCTGGGGTGGTGCTAGCACCTCCCAAGGCAGGAAACCCTTTGTCCAGGCCATCCTCGCTGGAAGGACTCCCAGTAGCAGGAGGTCAGACTTGTGTCTGTGGTGGCAGCATCCATTTTGTGATGCTGAGGCTCGAGTTAACTTTAACCGGGGTTCACAGTTACATACATGTCGTGTCCCTCTAGAAGGGTGGAATGCTACCCCCGTCGCCAGAATTGGCGCGGGGGTAGTATTCCAATTCGTACGACACCTTACTCGACATGTTTTGATAATGTTATACCAGAGTTAGCATTTAACCGCGAGGTTGATAATGCACTTAAGAGTATATGGTATAACGTTATCATGGGACAGCTATTAGGACTTGGTTCCGCAAGCTGCAAACGGGCTCAGCTCATGCCAGAGCACCATCTCACATAATTCCAAGCACTCTGCCTTCAGGATTGATAAGGCCTTCCATAGGAGTGACTGATAGGAATATATGTGTCCATTTTAGGGTTAGATATAGGTATACTATATCTACAGCAAAGGGTGTTTACACCACCTTGCCCCAGCTGTCATGCAGCCAGTTGTGTCAGATTTAGATGGCCAGCCAGGGGTGGCATAATAAATGCTTCAGCCCCTGGTAGGCCCTGGGTACACCTATGCCCTGGGTACAGGGACTGATAAGGTGGCCCAGTACCAATTGGTAAATGCACCTAAAGTACATGGTTGTCAATTTGGAGAGAGAACAGCTAGGCTGTGGGTCTGATTAGCAGGCCCACAGCCAGGGAAAGTCGTAAACCAGTGAAGCAAAAATCTGGGGTGACCATTGGATTGCAGACCCCACTCTCATACACTGACCTCTATTTCCTTTAGGTTATCCAGCAGATGTTGTACCTTCCATTGCCCAAACCCTATTTACTATGTTCTTCACCAGTTCTTACATTCTATAAACGGGCCTATAAATCTCGTCACATTGGCTGTGCCTTCAAAGGTAGAAGTCAACGGTCAGACTGTGTCTTCCAGGGAGCTTCGTGTTTACATTTCTTTCTCTGACTTCAAAGTGAGAGGATTTGTGTGACAATCATGCTGGCTACTGGGGTGTCCTTGAGGAAGGCTGCACCATGTTATTTATTGTTCTAGCACGCAACAAAATGTAACTGTGTAAATGAACTGTGCAGATATTTCAGAATATAACAATTAGAAAAGCACAAATGTAGCACATTTTTTGTTAATTCGGATGTGCGGTGAAAAGGAGCATTTTAACAGTATACTTCTATCATTAAAACTGTATCTCTGTGCAACTGTAATGGTCACTTCAATTAAAGATGTGTTGTCTGTAATGGCATTACAGTGCCACATAATGCACACTGCACTTTACCCCCACTCTGCACCACTGCAGTCTATTCTGCGCCACTCCGCGCTTCCCCATTCCAGGGCAGCGGTTCCTCAGCTTCTGACCTCTGGGGACCCCCATTCAATCATTACCGGAATTCAGCATCTCATTATTGTAAGCCAGGACACCTGGCCTAATCAATGTCTATGATTTGGACCTCAAAACAATACACAAAAAGGGAAAAACACGTGTACACCAAACAAATGCTCAAATATTTGAATATTTTGTCTTCACAACCAAATATAGAAAAAGTTTAACATTAACATTTTGCTTATTTGTTTATACTTCATTTATTTTAATTGATTAATTTGAATATTATGTGAAATTGTTGTAGACCCCTGAGTAGGCTTTGCTGACCCTCGTGGGTCCTCGGACCACAAGTTAAGAACCACTGCTCTGCGCCGTGCCACTCCCCTCTGCGCCCCTCCCCGCACCTCTGAAAAAATCTACTCAACGCCACTGCACTTGGTGCCACTCCACTCTGGAAAAAATCTACTCTATGCAACTGCACTTGGTGCCACTCCACTCTGCGTCACACACTGCATCACTGCACTCTGCGCTGCACTCTGCACTCTGCGCTGCACTCTGCGCTGCACTCTGCGCTGCGCTGCACTCTACGCTGCAGTGCTGCACTATGCCAGTCCTCTCTTTGCCACTGCACTCTATGCCATTGTACTCTCGGCCACTCTGTTCTAGTATGCAACACTGTGCTCTACTGTGACTGTGCCACTCCACTCTACATTGCGCCACTCCACTCTACATTGCGCCACTCCACTCTACATTGCGCCACTCCACTCTACATTGCGCCACTCCACTCTACATTGCGCCACTCCACTCTACATTGCGCCACTCCACTCTACATTGCGCCACTCCACTCTGCGCCACTCCACTCTACATTGAGCCACTCCACATTGCGCCACTCCACTCTACATTGCGCCACTCCACTCTACATTGCGCCACTCCACTCTACATTGCGCCACTCCACTCTACATTGCGCCACTCCACTCTACATTGCGCCACTCTCACGCGCCACTCTCATGCGCCACTCTCACTCTCACGCGCCACTCTCACTCTCACGCGCCACTCTCACGCGCCACTCTCCCTCTCATGCGCCACTCTCCCTCTCACGCGCCACTCTCACTCTCACTCGCCACTCTCACTCTCACGCGCCACTCTCACGCGCCACTCTCACTCTCACGCGCCACTCTCACTCTCACGCGCCACTCTCACTCTTAACCACTGCTGTACTCCCACTCTGCTCTGCCTCAATCTACTCACTCTGGGTCGCTCTGCTCTACTCACTCTGCACCGTTTTGCTTGCTCTGCTCACTCTGTGCCACTCTGCTCTACTCGCTCTGCATTATTCTGCTTGCTCTACGCCACTCTGCTCTACTCGCTCTGCACCGCTCTACTCGCTCTGACCCGCTCTACCCACTCTTGCTCTGCTTTTGCTCTGCGCTTCTCTGCTTTTCCCCGGCACCAATCTGCCCCACTCTGCTCTAGCTTTCCTCCACTCTGCTCTACTCTCGCTTTCTGTCACTCTGCTCTACGCCGCTCTAATCTGCAACATTCTATTCTCGCTCTGCGTCAATCTACTCTGCTGCGCTCTGCGGCACTCTACTCTCACTCTAATCTGTGCTAACCTATCCTAATCTGCAACACTGTACTTTAATCTTAATCTGCGCCGCTCTACTCTAATCCTAATCTGCGCCGCTCTATTCTAATCCTAATATGCACCGCTCTACTCTCATCCTACGCTGTGCCGCCCTACTCTGCACTGCCCCACTATGCTCCATTCTAATCTGCGTCGCTCTGCTCTGTGCCACTCTACTCTCCTCTCTACTCCTTCTTTGCGCCACTCTGCTTTTGCTCTGCACCACTCTGCTCTTGCTCTGCGCCACTCTGCTCTTCACCTCTTCTCTCGCTCCGTACCTCCCTACTGTCTTTCTACTCCGCTCTGCTCTCACTCTGTGCCACTCTACTCTTGCTCTGTGCCAATCTACTCTGCGTCGCTCTGCGCCAATCTACTCTGCGTCGATCTACTCTGCGCCAGTCTACTCTGCGTCGCTCTGCGCCAGTCTACTCTGCGTCGCTCTGCGCCAGTCTACTCTGCGTCGCTCTGCGCCAGTCTACTCTGCGTCGCTCTGCGCCAGTCTACTCTGCGTCGCTCTGCGCCAGTCTACTCTGCGTCACTCTGCGCCAGTCTACTCTGCGTCGCTCTTTGACTCTCTAGCCTGCGTCTCTTTACTAGGACTCTGTGCTGCTCTGCTCTCACTCTTCTCTACATCGTGCCTCTTTACTCTGCGCCACTTTATGCCACTCTAATCTACTTTGCACCACTGCAAAGTAAGACACTGCACTCTACCCTGCTCTGCCCCTCTCTCGGCTGGCTCTGCTCTGCCCCTCTCTCGGCTGGCTCTGCTCTGCCCCTCTCTCGGCTGGCTCTGCTCTGCCCCTCTCTCGGCTGGCTCTACTCTGCCCCTCTCTCGGCTGGCTCTGCTCTGCCCCTCTCTCGGCTGGCTCTGCTCTGCCCCTCTCTCGGCTGGCTCTGCTCTGCCCCTCTCTCGGCTGGCTCTGCTCTGCCCCTCTCTCGGCTGGCTCTGCTCTGCCCCTCTCTCGGCTGGCTCTGCTCTGTCCCCCTCTCGGCTGGCTCTGCTCTGTCCCCCTCTCGACTGGCTCTGCTCTGTCCCCCTCTCGGCTGGCTCTGCTCTGTCCCCCTCTCGGCTGGCTCTGCTCTGTCCCCCTCTCGGCTGGCTCTCCTCTGTCCCCCTCTCGGCTGGCTCTCCTCTGTCCCCCTCTCGGCTGGCTCTCCTCTGTCCCCCTCTCGGCTGGCTCTGCTCTGTCCCCCTCTCGGCTGGCTCTGCTCTGTCCCCCTCTCGGCTGGCTCTGCTCTGTCCCCCTCTCGGCTGGCTCTGCTCTGTCCCCCTCTCGGCTGGCTCTGCTCTGTCCCCCTCTCGGCTGGCTCTGCTCTGTCCCCCTCTCGGCTGGCTCTGCTCTGTCCCCCTCTCGGCTGGCTCTGCTCTGTCCCCCTCTCGGCTGGCTCTGCTCTGTCCCCCTCTCGGCTGGCTCTGCTCTGTCCCCCTCTCGGCCGGCTCTGCTCTGTCCCCCTCTCGGCTGGCTCTGCTCTGTCCCCCTCTCGGCTGGCTCTGCTCTGTCCCCCTCTCGGCCGGCTCTGCTCTGTCCCCCTCTCGGCCGGCTCTGCTCTGTCCCTCTCTCGGCTGGCTCTGCTCTGCACCACTGCAAAGTAAGACACTGCACTCTACCCTGCTCTGCCCCTCTCTCGGCTCTGCTCTGCCCCTCTCTCGGCTCTGCTCTGCCCCTCTCTCGGCTCTGCTCTGCCCCTCTCTCGGCTCTGCTCTGCCCCTCTCTCGGCTCTGCTCTGCCCCCCTCTCGGCTCTGCTCTGCCCCCCTCTCGGCTCTGCTCTGCCCCCCTCTCGGCTCTGCTCTGCCCCCCTCTCGGCTCTGCTCTGCCCCCCTCTCGGCTCTGCTCTGCCCCCCTCTCGGCTCTGCTCTGCCCCCCTCTCGGCTCTGCTCTGCCCCCCTCTCGGCTCTGCTCTGCCCCCCTCTCGGCTCTGCTCTGCCCCCCTCTCGGCTCTGCTCTGCCCCCCTCTCGGCTCTGCTCTGCCCCCCTCTCGGCTCTGCTCTGCCCCCCTCTCGGCTCTGCTCTGCCCCCCTCTCGGCTCTGCTCTGCCCCCCTCTCGGCTCTGCTCTGCCCCCCTCTCGGCTCTGCTCTGCCCCCCTCTCGGCTCTGCTCTGCCCCCCTCTCGGCTCTGCTCTGCCCCCCTCTCGGCTCTGCTCTGCCCCCCTCTCGGCTCTGCTCTGCCCCCCTCTCGGCTCTGCTCTGCCCCCCTCTCGGCTCTGCTCTGCCCCCCTCTCGGCTCTGCTCTGCCCCCCTCTCGGCTCTGCTCTGCCCCCTCTCGGCTCTGCTCTGTCCCCCTCTCGGCTCTGCTCTGTCCCCCTCTCGGCTCTGCTCTGTCCCCCTCTCGGCTCTGCTCTGTCCCCCTCTCGGCTCTGCTCTGTCCCCCTCTCGGCTCTGCTCTGTCCCCCTCTCGGCTCTGCTCTGTCCCCCTCTCGGCTCTGCTCTGCTCTGTCCCCCTCTCGGCTCTGCTCTGCTCTGTCCCCCTCTCGGCTCTGCTCTGCTCTGTCCCCCTCTCGGCTCTGCTCTGCTCTGTCCCCCTCTCGGCTCTGCTCTGCTCTGTCCCCCTCTCGGCTCTGCTCTGCTCTGTCCCCCTCTCGGCTCTGCTCTGCTCTGTCCCCCTCTCGGCTCTGCTCTGCTCTGTCCCCCTCTCGGCTCTGCTCTGCTCTGTCCCCCTCTCGGCTCTGCTCTGCTCTGTCCCCCTCTCGGCTCTGCTCTGCTCTGTCCCCCTCTCGGCTCTGCTCTGCTCTGTCCCCCTCTCGGCTCTGCTCTGCTCTGTCCCCCTCTCGGCTCTGCTCTGCTCTGTCCCCCTCTCGGCTCTGCTCTGCTCTGTCCCCCTCTCGGCTCTGCTCTGCTCTGTCCCCCTCTCGGCTCTGCTCTGCTCTGTCCCCCTCTCGGCTCTGCTCTGCTCTGTCCCCCTCTCGGCTCTGCTCTGCTCTGTCCCCCTCTCGGCTCTGCTCTGCTCTGTCCCCCTCTCGGCTCTGCTCTGCTCTGTCCCCCTCTCGGCTCTGCTCTGCTCTGTCCCCCTCTCGGCTCTGCTCTGTCCCCCTCTCGGCTCTGCTCTGTCCCCCTCTCGGCTCTGCTCTGTCCCCCTCTCGGCTCTGCTCTGTCCCCCTCTCGGCTCTGCTCTGTCCCCCTCTCGGCTCTGCTCTGTCCCCCTCTCGGCTCTGCTCTGCTCTGTCCCCCTCTCGGCTCTGCTCTGCTCTGTCCCCCTCTCGGCTGGCTCTGCTCTGGTTTGGCTCCCCTCTCGGTCGGCTCTGCTCTGGTTTGGCTCCCCTCTCGGTCGGCTCCCCTCTCGGTCGGCTCCCCTCTCGGTCGGCTCCCCTCTGTCCCCCTCTCGGCTCTGCTCTGTCCCCCTCTCGGCTCTGCTCTGCTCTGCTCTGTCCCCCTCTCGGCTCTGCTCTGCTCTGCTCTGTCCCCCTCTCGGCTCTGCTCTGCTCTGCTCTGTCCCCCTCTCGGCTCTGCTCTGCTCTGGTTTGGCTCCCCTCTCGGTCGGCTCCCCTCTCGGTCGGCTCCCCTCTGTCCCCCTCTCGGTCGGCTCCCCTCTGTCCCCCTCTCGGTCGGCTCCCCTCTGTCCCCCTCTCGGTCGGCGCCCCTCTGTCCCCCTCTCGGTCGGCGCCGCTCTGTCCCCCTCTCGGTCGGCGCCGCTCTGTCCCCCTCTCGGTCGGCGCCGCTCTGTCCCCCTCTCGGTCGGCGCCGCTTGTCTCGCCTCTGCGCCCCGCTTGTCTCGCCTCTGCGCCCCGCTTGTCTCGCCTCTGCGCCCCGCTTGTCTCGCCTCTGCGCCCCGCTTGTCTCGCCTCTGCGCCCCGCTTGTCTCGCCTCTGCGCCCCGCTTGTCTCGCCTCTGCGCCCCGCTTGTCTCGCCTCTGCGCCCCCGCTTGTCTCGCCTCTGCGCCCCGCATGTCTCGCCTCTGCGCCCCGCTTGTCTCGCCTCTGCGCCCCGCTTGTCTCGCCTCTGCGCCCCGCTTGTCTCGCCTCTGCGCCCCGCTTGTCTCGCCTCTGCGCCCCGCTTGTCTCGCCTCTGCGCCCCGCTTGTCTCGCCTCTACGCCCCCTGCACTTTGCACCATTCTAATCTATTCTGAAACCATCTACTCCACGCCACTGCAATCTACGCCTCTACTCTGGCAGTGCATTCTACTATGCACCGCTGCATTCTACACCACTGTACCATTCCACTTCGCTCTGCCACTCCACTGCATTCCTCTGCCATTCCATTCTACCATTCCACGCCACTACCATTTCATTCCACTCCTCCAATCAGCCATTTAACTCTCCTACATTGCTCTGCTCTATGCCACTCGGCTCTGACAATCTACTCCACTCTGCACCACTTTGACACTCCACTCTCCTTTGCCCCACTAACTTTTGCCATGCTGAACAGTACCCACGCTAGTGTACGCTTTGTCAATGTTTGTCTATTAAAGGTGGTCCTTTATTAAGTGTGCTTAGTGAACAAAAGTGTTGGATCCATTAAACTTATTTTATCCTGAAAACATGTTTCTTGAAATAGTTTCTCAACAGCCCACACAAATACTAAGTGTATTTTATCTTTTAAAGTAAACTTACTGTTTGGTCTAACAAATCCCTTGTTACAGTAGAGGTGATTTTTTTGTTCTCACTCGGCTGCAGGAATATCTTTTGAGTGAAGGAATTTCCTTAGAGCCGCACATTTTTCTTTTGTTTTTAAGGCATTTCAGATCTTTCCCCATCATGGTATGGGTAATCTTGAATGTTTACTAAAATTAATGTGGATCCAAGCACTGTATTTAAAAAATATACTGAAAATACCTCCTGTTTTCTGAAGGTTTATTTAATTTAGGACCTGAATAGAATCTGCTAGGCTGTAAGTTGATAATTCTTAGGGCTCAACCTTCTCTGTCAGTCGGATAGCAGCACCAACAGGAATCCATTGTCTCATTTCGTCAGTTGCATTCCGCACCTGCTAATTTTTCCCCATTAACGTCTACAGTACTGAAAATGTAGTTCAGTGCTACCCAGGCCTGTGTTCGATTTCCTTTTTGTATTTATCTTATTCGTGTTCCTTGTTATCAACAGTAAGGCTACATATTGCAAAGTTACATATGAGAACAGGAGTAACATCTGTAGCATTATTTATAATGTAGTGGTGTATGACCTTTAGATGGAGGAGATAGAAAGTAGAGAAAAGGAAGAAGATGAATCTAATCCTAAGACTTGTCATCTGTTAGTGAAATATGGATTCCTGGATGGATTGGGAAATGGATATGCATATAATCTGTGAAAGCCAATTCTATCATTCATCCTGTACATGGGTTGGCTGGGGCAGCTGGCAAGGTGGTCTGATCATATAAACAGGGATTCCTGGTAACAAAGATATCTTTACTTTAAGAGCCTCTCCGCACTGTTAGGATTGTGATCCCATATTGGTGTCTGTTTGCATGTGTTTGGGTTAAGTAACTAAGGAAAGTTTCATATATCTTAGAATTCTGGCAGTTGGTTATTTATTTTAGCAACCAGTCTCCCAAAGGTTACCAGGATCAGTGTGGCTGCAAACTATTTGGAAATTATTGGAGTTCTAGTGGATTTCTATTTTGACAAGATGCAGATTTTGGCTTTATCCAGAGACGAAGCAAGCTATCTCCAATGAGGGTTTAAGTCATCCATGTCATAGAAATTATATAGCATCACTAGATCTTGAGATGGTTTTATACAGATTTGTCTGAATGTGGCTTATGTCTCATACTTTGCTTAGCATGGGTTCCATCATGGGATAGGATCAAACAATAAGGATAATATCCCCATTTCTTCGGGCGCAGCACCAGCAGTTTTATGTAGGTCAAATATGGCTTGATTTAGTTTGTAGGGGGAACAGTTCCATTCGTGTGTATCTATAGTGAAATATGAGCAGGTTGCCCGAGAGTTTTCCTAAGTTGAAAGGATCTCTGTCAGTATTTTTTTGTCTAATTATAATTGGCATTTTGCAGTCCATAGAGATTATTGGTGTTTCCTGGTTGGTTTGGAGTACAGTATGTCAACGATTGTGGTGCATAGGCCTGGTATCAGTTTCTTGTATGCTCCCCACCGCACAAGATAGTCATGTACAGCAGATGTGAGTAGCATAGTTTAGCTCCTCAGTTTCTTGGTTATATAACTTTTCAGCTGCAGGTATTTCCAGTATTGATTGTTTGCATGGCTGTAGTTTCATTTTTTATTTTTTCTGTACCAAACAGGTGTCAGACTTGTTTTTTGATCCCTAGATGCCTCAGTAGACGAGGGATCCATCTATCATTAGGTTGGCATGACCCCTTGACGCTCCAAGATGAAGAAATCCCTCCTGCTTTAACTATTTGTTGCGACTTCCATATTTGTACTGAATTCAGTAATACAATGTTGCAGAGATCTTTCAAGAGCTTTAGTAGTTAGTACAATACTTATGTGCCGCCTCCTTGTTCTGGCAAAATCTTTTGATGAGGATCCAGTCTGGAGTTTCCAGGCTGTTCTGGAAGTGGAATTGAGTTGCCAGAATTGGTGGGCTGCATAGTAAGTGTAGGAGGACGGCTTAGTATATGGTGCTCACTTATGTAAGTGTTGTGAGAAGTTGGCCTGGTATATGGTACTCATTAGTTCTAGTGATTACCTTGCACCAGTCCAAACAACCCTTATGGTGATGGTTTTAAGTCAACCTTATAGACCAGCTATCCTAGTGGTAGCGTGGACAGAACAGTCTTCGGCTAAAAGACTCTTGAGGGCGTGTAAAGCCAGCTGTTTTACGATATGTAACCCCTTGAATACCAAATGAAAGGACACCACACAGGATATATATAAAATATATATGTATTTATTCACTAACACACTCCTCTGAACTCTTTGAGGTCAGAGGCAAAAGCACATAACATGTTACACTTAGAAATACTTTAAATAGCACAATTTACAGTTAGGCCCTAGGGGCGCGTAAAACCATATACTAAGTAAGTGGTATAAGAACCACGACTTGTGAAAGGAGAAGGCCTAGGGAATCGCTGGGGCTACGCTATCTGACCCTTAGGTTAGGAGTAGGAGGCCTACAGGCGGCGCGTGCATTGTGACTACACTCACGCGAGAGTCAATAGAAAGTCAATGGGAACGTTAGAAGGTAAGTAACGAAGATTTAGGACACTTCCGGTCTAACTAGGAAGATACAACTAACAAAACTAGACACTAGGATAGTCAATCCCTACAGGAGCACCGAAGTACTCTCGTTACCTCACCCACGGGCTGTGGGTGCATAGGTGTCAAAGTGTGTCGGGTTTTCTCGTCGTTTCCTATGGAGCCTTGGAAGAGGATGCTGCAGGCGACCAGGAGGAAGATGTCCGGGTGGATCCAAGGGTGGATCTAGGATGAAGAAGACCTGAAAGCAGAGGGGACAGTGTTTAGGTCACTAGCCAGTGACCGGATGGAACCAGACGTCGTCGAGGAGCAATCAGGTGCTGCCGTGAAGCTTGTCGTTGCAGCCACGCGGACCAGGAGGCGTCGAGGACGACCAGGTGCTGGAGAGGAGCTGTCCCACAAAGGTTCTCGCAGATGTAGGAGTCGACTTCAAGATCGGAGCCAACAAGCCTAAGCAAAGACAACCCACGCAGGATAAACAAAGAGCTTATGGTGCAGACCAGGAGGGTCTGAGGTACTTCACCTCTTCGGGGAAGCAAGTGCCAGTTTGGAGCAACCAGACCAACGATGGATTTTCAAAGGAATCGTCGTCACAGGGCTACTAGCCAACTGGCCAGCAACCGGGACAACGCGTCGAGCAGAACACAAGCAGAAGTCCCCCACACAGATCTCGTGGAGTGTGGAGGGCTGGTTTTCGGTGCAGGTGGAGCTCGGTGTCAGGGTGCAGTCCCCAGTGCACAGCTTCGAGGATGCCTCAGGAGCTGCGCTGTTACCAAGTTGAAGACTTTCCAAGTTGCCTGGTTCCACGGATTCCGACGCCTTCCACGGAGCTCAGCTGTGCTGGGGTCTTGCAGTGGGGTCAGAGGAGTCCTGGAGTCGAGGTCTTGTCAAGCTCTGCGCTCGAGTTTCGGCGGGAACGGGGACAAAGCAAGCCGTCGAGTTGCTGGATGGTGCCTGGTTTCCCAGGGTGGTCACTCCTTGGCCACAAGGGAGATTCTTCAGTCTTCAAGTCGGTTGAATGTCGAAGGGTCCAGAGTTTTGTTTCAAGTGTCAGTTCAGGATCAAATCTAAAGTCTCCTGGGTCAGCTCCTATCTTTATACTACTAAAGGGGCTGGTTTACTCACTAGGTCCCTCCTATGGGTGGGACCAGGAAGGGGGGTGGTTACACCCCCTTTGCTTTGTGCAGTTTCGCGCCAGAGCTGGGGCTGGAGTGCCCCAGCAACCGGTTTGAACTGGGGTATGCATGGAGCACCTAGTGTGCCCCAGGCATGTCTCATTCTATTCAGCCCTCCCTGTCCCAATACACAAAATCCTGGCTGGGGTGGTGCTCGCACCTCTCCAGGCAGGAAACCTATTGTCCAGGCCTCCCTTGCTGGAAGGACTCCAAGCAGCAGGAGGTCAGACTTGTGTCTGTGGCAGCAGCATCCATTTTGTGATGCTGGGCTTGGGTTAACTTTAACCGGGATAGTCAGAACTAACATGTCTTCTCCCTCTAGAAGGGTGAATGCTACCCCCGTCGCCAGAATTGGCGAGGGGGTAGTAGTCCAAAGCGTATGACACCTTACACGACATGTTTAGATAAAGCCTAACCAAAGTTAGCATTCAACCGCGAGGATTATAATGCACTTGAGTATATGGTATGGCGATATCATCGAACAGCTATAAGGACATGGTTCCGTAAGCTGTAGACCGGCTCAGCTCATGCTAGAGCACCATCTCACACATAACCATGCACTCTGCCTCCAGGATTGTTAAGGCCTGCCATAGGAGTAACTTAAAGGTTACTGTGTGTCTATATATAATGGTGGGTATAGGAATACTATACCTAAGCAAGGGGTGATTACACACCCTTGCCCCAGCTGAGTGATCAGCCAGTTGTCAGTTTGAGTGGCCAGCCAGGGGTGGCATAATACATGCTGCAGCCCCTGGAAGGCCTTGGTTACACCTATGCCATGAGTACCTAAGGTACACCCCTACAGGGGCCGATAAGGGTAACCAATTCCCAATTATGTGTGTACCTAGAGTACATGGTTAGAATTTAGAGAGAGTGCATCTGGGCTGTGGGTCTGATTAGCAGGCCCACAGCCACATCTAAGTCGAAAACCAGTAAAGCAAAAACAAAAAGTGGGGGTGACCATAGGAAGCAGACCCTACTCTCCTACAAGTGTAGCACCCTGCACTAATCTAGACAACCCTTATAGTGATTTTAGTGGTCTTAGACAACCTTAGAAAGCTCTCTAAGTGGTAGCTGTGGAGAGCAGCCTTCATGATTAGACCAGGAGGAGTGTAAAGCAGCTTATTTTACCAGCACTTAATGTTATGGTATGAGTTAAGGGAAAAAGAATCACACAGTGTAGTTATAAAAAATGTGTTTATTATTAACACTCATTAATACAATATCTCCTACCCCCAGAGATATTCACAATACACACAATACGTTTTCAATAGAATAAGTGAGAAGCACACATACACAATGGTCCCCAGGGGGAGACCAAACGATATTCTAAAATAGTGGGATGCAAACCACGTCTTAAGTCAAGAGTGGACCCAGAAGATGTTAGAAGAGTCGGGGACCAAAGGAACCCCTCCAAGGTGAGTATCTAGGAACCCAACGGAGGTCGTGTGCAGAGAGGGAACACAACTGCGTACTCAATGGAAATCAATGGGTAAGTTGCGGTTGCAATTTTAAAGAAGGACCCTTCCCAGCAGACCCTGAAGAAACCCCATGGAAGACTGAAGGCTGGACAGCCACCCCACCCGTGGATATCACTGGAACCAGGATACCTACACCAGGGAATCATAGGTGGGAAGTGGCGTCGGAAACTGCAGTAGACCACAATGGAGGACTTCAGGAACATACCGCTGATGAAGGTGAGAAGAGTCCGGTGGAACCCAGAGGTGGATTCAAGGTGAGAGGTACGTGCAAGCAGAGGGGACAGTCGATGCCACTCGAGAGTGACCAGGAGGCACAGAAGACGAATGCCCTCGGACGTTGGGGATGCAGGAGACTTCATGGCGCCCTTGAAGTTGCAGCTGTCCAGAGCAGGTATCTCAGATGAAGACCAGGAGCCGTGCACAAGCTGTCGCTTGTCGAGAGCCAGGTGGTCACTGTTTGGCAGGGGCACCAACAAGCCTTGCAGCAGCAACCAACATAGTAGAAGAAAAAGGTGTAGTGTATGGGCCAGCATGGTCCAAGTGACTCACCACGAGCAGGTAAGTCAGAGCATGCCCGGGCAAGCAGGAGAGCCCACTGGACCCAAAGACGACCCTCAAGAGGACCCACAGGCCGAAGGCACAGGAGTCTCATGAGGACCTCGAGCAGCTCACCAAAGAATTAAGGTGCAGGTGAGGATCTTGGTTGCAGGAGATGCTTGAGGCTGGAGCTTCTTGGAGCCTGAAGATCTCTGGTGAAGTCAACAAGCCCTTGCAACAGCAAGTCGTCGCGGTGCACAGGGGTGCTGCTCCAGCGATACAGATGACTGATACTGGCCTCCAACTTGCTAGGAAGACAGTGCAGGCCTCGAGGGAGTTGTAGAGCCACCACTTGTGTTGCTGAACCTTTCGGAGTCCGTAGTAGCTCGGGAACAGCAGACCAGTCAGCTGGATTGCGGTGCCTGCAAATGAAGGGAAGTGACTACTTGACTTCAAGGAAGATTCCTTAAGGTGACTTGGATGTCCACAGGCCTTGCGAGGAACTGTATAGAGCACAGGCACAGACGTTGTAGCAGACTTGCAGGACAGCGAAGTTCAGCGATGTCTAGAGTTCCCTGATGGTCGAAGTTGAAATGGTATTGGATCTGAATCTTGTCCCACAACGAATCTAGAGGCCCACCCACAGTTAAGCCCTTAAGTACCATAAGGAAAGGGTTGGGACGATTCAGGGGGAGGATACTCCCATGTCCTTTGTCCAGTTTAGCGCCAGAGCGCGAGCCAAGGCCTCCCTGAACTGGAGTATCTCAGGGGTACTGGCAAGCGCACCCACTCTGTCCCAATACACTAAGTAAAGTCTGGGAGGTGGTCACACCTCTCTGTGACAGGAAACCTATTGTCCTGCTCGAACTCAACAGCAGGAGAGCAGAATCGTGTCTCTGGTCGGCAGCAGCCATAGTTTGCTGTCCAGGTCTAGAAGACTGGTACTAGGAGCACTGAGGGCCTCCCGGAGGAGCTTTACAGTGCATGGAAACTTACCTCTCACACCGTTAATGGTGTGTGGGTATGATTCCAACATGGTTGATACCAAACACAATGGTTTGTTTCAGCCAGTTTAGAGAGAGCCATTGCGTAGTGGCCACTCTAAGTATCAAAATGGATAATACACTTGCAACCAGGGAGAATGGACTCTGAAGGTTGTAGGGGTGTCCTGCTCATGCAGGGTCCCACTCACGCTTGGAACCGAGCACCCTGCCTCCAGGATTGAAAGTCCTACCTTAGTGATGACTTATAGGTTCTAAGTGCAGTGACCTCTGATATAAGGAAATGTATATCTGTCATAAGTGGTGCTAGTACCAGCTTACACGGGCTGCAATTGCAGGCCTGTAATCTCAATTTGAGGGGTCTCCCATAAGTGCCATAATACATGCTGCAGCCCATGGGAGACCCCTAGTGTACCTATACCCCTGGTACCTTTGTACCAGATACTAGGGACTTACAAGGGTACACCAGTAGCAAATCTGGAGTGTACCGAAGTACTCCCAATGTCCAATTTAGGGAAGAAGCACATAGACTGGGGTCCTTTTTAGCAGGATCCCTGTCAGACTAGTCAGAAAAACATAGCAACATCAGGCAAAAAGTGGGGATAAGCACGCAGAAGGATCCTGCCTTCCTACAGTAAGGTTTTAACTTGGAGTCGTACATCAGCAGAGACGGTGTCAGAATATAATTTGAGCATTGCCAGTCTGGGTTGCTCATCGTTTTGCATGTAGGTCTTGATCTGTTGGTCGATGGAGAGTAGTCTCATTCTGGGTTTAGGCAGTGGGAGCATGCCAAATGTATAATTATAAAAAGTAATGAATTTCACTTTTTATAGTTTGAACTCTTCCCCAGAGCGAAAGCTTGAGCGTTACCACTGTAATTCTTTTTGCAACTGGTTGGTCAATCTTGTAATGTTGTCTTGTACCATCCATCAAGTCTCTGCTGATCAGAATTTCCTAGTATTTTAATTTTGGTGGGACTCACTTGAAGGGGAAATCTGATATAGGAAGTGCATTGGTCGAGTTATTCACTGACATGGCTTCACTGAGCAGACTGTAAACCATTCAAAATGATGCCTCCTCATCCTTAACCTCCCGAGAAGAGCCCACATTACCCCTATCACCCCCCACCTCAGAGGGTTCCACTCGACTTCTCGCCCAAAAAAGGTGCCAGTCCAAACTACTGACCCATGCCTACAAGGCCTTGCACTACAAAGGACCAGCCTACCTCAACCACAAACTGAACTTCCATCAACTTGGCTGACAACTACGCTCCTCCTCCCTTGTCCACACGCCCCGCTTCCACCGAAGCGGCTGTCACACCTTCTCCTATCTGTCCACCAAGACCTGGGATGGCCTCCCACCCCACCTCTGAACTGTATCCACCCAACAGAAGTTCAGAGATTGCCTAAAACATGGATGTTAACTGAAAACTGCCGGCAGCAGATGAAACCCCCCCCCCCCATGCCTGGATACCCTTACGGGTGATAATCAGCAAATCATTGATTGATCTGTTTGCAGCCTAAAGATGGCTAAACATGGGGAGGTTTCACTGAATTTTCAATGACGTTTTAAAACGAAACCAATTGCATTGATTATGACCATAGAAAATCTTTAACAAACCTTTGAATTGGCATGTATCGGGTATATTGGCTTGGATGCGTGCGGGGCATTCCTACTTACGTGGGAGCTCAAGCGGTGGATTACCAACCCAGCATAATTCCAATACAAACATACATCTACTCCACTCCAAACAAAAAAAAAATAAGTAAAAAACAATATAATTTACAGCACCAATAGCTCTAACTTTCACAAATGCGAGACCGATTGCATTGCAAATGCTTCATATTTCCAGTTCTTGGTATTAACCACATTTTTCACTGCCACGTTCATACAGTGCTGAAGACATTTTGCACTCAGGACTTCATGTTAAATCTCAGCAAAATAACGAACAGTGTTACTTTGCAGCTGGCCTGTGTTTAAGATGATCAATCTGCAGAGGCAGCACAGTATCCACCAGTCATTGTATTACTAACTTTTGATCTGTTAATTGTAGTTTCAGCAGGATCTGAACACGTAATTGTTTTGCGCAGTGCCAAGCTCTGTGGCTTTGAGTCACAATTATTGTAAGTAACAAACATTTTTGTCTCTACCTTATTTCCACAGCCATCTTTTGGATATTACATAAGGTCTCCAGAGAAGCAGGATCCAATAGTTTTATTGCGATCTTCATGTGCATCATTAGGCTTTACAGACTGTGAAGATGTTATAAAATTCTGTGACGATACATTGACAGGTACATTAACAAGTATTGCTTTACTGTGTTTCCTAATCTGTTGCCACTATCTGCAAAACTTGTTGCTTATAATTGCCATTTAATTTTTTGGGCTATTTAGAAGAAATGGAAAAAAAAAAACCCAATTCCACATTCACTGTTGGAAAAGTAGATTCAGCTGTAGAAAAGGACACCCCAATTTCTTCAACACAAACTGGAAGCTCTCAGATTCATAAGGTATTCACTTTGCCTTGATGTTTAATATTTACATTTTATTTGCTGTTAAGATTATGGTTTAAAAATGACTTTGTGGATTAGCAAACAGTAAATTTGTACGGTATAATGTACAAACCTCTTTGTGCAGTAGATGAATTGCACCATCTTTTTTTTCTTCTTAAATTGTCAAAATATGTTGGAGGGCGTTTACAGGAAAATGTTACAACCACCATTTTGTGCATGTGACCTTAATCTACAATATGTTCAGCCTTTGACCGTGTAAGAGTAAGTTATTTTGAATGTATCCTTTCTCCTTTCTGTTAAGATACACATAATCAGAACAAAGCTTACTTGAGTGCCTACCTCTTACTATTAGGTCAAGTTTGTCCCAAAAAACACATTAAAAAACTCTGCAGATATGGCCTGAGGGATTCTGCTCGTTGCGAGAGGTGCAGCGCCCCAGATGCAGACTTCCTACACCTCGCTTGGCAGTGCCCTGGCGTCTGGGAGTTTTGGGGAAAAATATTTGCTGATATTAGCGAGCTGACGGAGGTGGTCATCACACCTGACCCCCTGGTGGCTCTACTAGGATACACCAAGAAGCTGCCAAGGGCGATCAGACGTCTGGTAGACATGGGCCTGCTCGTGGCCCGCCGGGTGTTGGCTTGTTTCTGGATGAGAGGCCCATTGCCCACACCTAAGCGCTGGGCGCGCGACATGCTCTATTGCTGCACTCAATCTGAAAATTATTGTGAGCTACAGCCCCCCACTAGCAGACCTAAGAACTTCTGGGGCCTGTACCAATTTACTCGGGGAACAGAGAGGGAACCGAAGGGGGCGCAGATTGATAGCGCGCGGCGTACTATGACGGATGTGACTCTGGCTGGGGCTCAAAATGTTGCCTTTGTATTGCTATTGCGGACTGTGCAAAATGTCCCTCAACAGAAGTATAATTTATAATTATGGTGAGGCGCCGCTTGCCCTGCTAAGGGTTGTTGGCTAAATGGCTGTGTATACACTAATTAGAAGGATGCAATAATACCGTGCACGCAGAGGAAGTCAGCAATGTCAGATGGGGGGGAGGGGGGATACTGAGCAGAACTGTTATTTTATCTTGATGTTCTCAATGTAAATGTAATAAAGAAATAAAAAATAAAAAAACACATTAAAAAGTGACTTTCCAGCCAACCTTCCCTGCTTAAGTAGTGTCTGCCTCCTAGTGTCCCTAAATAGACTTCATAGCCTTAATGCAGTGGTGAAATGAAAAGTTATAGTTTAGTATACTTTACGCTTTTTGTACTTGGAAAAATTGTCCTACACCTTTGAGAACTCTAGCAAGCACTCTGAAGTGACTCAATTTGCTGCGGGTTCAATAGTACAGTGAGATAAGTGTTTGGTTTAGCCTCACTTTTGTTCTTACCATTACCATTTGACTCCTAAAAAGACGGCTGAATTGCAAGTGCTACATTAGTAGGGTAAGTTTTCACAGCGTGTGACGTGCTGATGCTTCTGCAACCTCACCTCAGCTCAATGGGTCTAGCAGGCATTTCAACATGCTACTAATATCAAGTGTACATTAAAATGTTACTCTAGGGTCCTTGGTTAATCACCAGACATTCATTAAGACTGTATTGTTTGACAATGCATTAAACAGTGGTTTATGCATCTGAAAGAAACCAGGTTAGTGTTAGATTCCTTACCTTAGAATATCTCCAGGCGTCAGGCTGGATCCGGAAAGTTTTCATCAGCAGTACCCCTACGCGTCGGTAGGCGTCGTCTGTGGCTCCGCGTCAGTCGTCGGTGTTGTAATCGCCGGAATGATGTCGTCGGAGTACTTAGACGCCGCCCTTGCGCGCTGACGTCAGTTCTTCTTTTTTCCACGCCAGCAAGCACAGATCCGGGAAGAGCAGTACTCTAGTCATTTTTTGACAAACTTTTTTGATCTCTTTTGATCACTTTTCGAGTCGATTTCGACTCGTGGTGCCATTGGGGATGCCTGGTTTTAAACCTTGCGATGCCTGTCACCGCTTGATGTAGGTGACCGACCCCCACCATCGGTGCCTTTACTGCATTGGGGCTGGCCACGATGACAAGTCGTGCCCCGACTGCCTTGACCTCGAAGGCTAGATGGGAGCGGTCCCGTAAGCTGCTCGAGCTCCGGCAGTTTGTTCTGCACCGCTCGAGGTCCCGGTCAAGGAGGAAGTCGAGGGACCAGTCACGGAGTCGCAGTCATCGCCGCTCGTCTAGTCACTACCCCTCGTCGAGCTCAAAGTCCTCCGGTAAGTCGAGGCATTCGAAAAAAGTCAGAGGCGTCATCGTTCTTCTGACTCCCCCAGACGCTCACGCGACGCAGCCGGGGGTTCGGGCGACACCACCCGCGCGGCTCCACCGGAGCCGCAAGCGACGCATCCAGCTCCATACCCGCCTGCCCCTGTGCAAGTGATAAGTGCTTTCCTCGTGGCCATGAGGAATCACTTCCCTCCGTCGGAACCTGCCGAGGCGCCTTCAGACCCCGTGGGTCCGACTAGGAGCCCTAGAGGGCTGACCGCTCTGGCGCCGTCGGTTGCTTCGGCGCCGTCGTCGACTCCGGTCCCGACTCCGCAGGAACCCACAGGATCCAGGCCTGGAACCGGGCCGTCACCAGTCGACCTCCCAACTCCTCCACTTGTGCCGACCCCGAGGGTGTCGCCTCTGGTGCCGTCTCCGGACGACATCGTCCCCGGTTTCAGTCCGGGTGCGCCGCTCTGCGCCGTCTCCGCCGAGGGGTGAACAATTCACCTACGACCCGGCTCCATCATTTTTGCCTGGTTTCCAAGGCATGGATGACGAGGAGGACTGGGAGGGGTCTGAGGACCCTTTGGCACAGCAGTGCCAGCTAAGCCAGGACTGGACAGATGAGCTGGGGGAGGCCAGTGGTCTAGACACTTCGCCTGACACTGGATTCAGCTCTCCTTCCTCCATGGCTTCGGAGGAGGGGGCTACTTATAGCGTGGTGTTGAACAGGGCGGCCAAGGCCTTGGATCTTGAGCTCCCTGTCGCGGTCGTGAGGACTAAATTCCTCACTTAGGTGCTCAAACCGCAAGCAAGCTCCTCGGAACCTCTACTGCCGTTTAACTAAGCCCTCACCGACGTTCTGATGGGCACCTGGTCCAAGCCCTCTACAGGCCTCCCTATGGATCGGAGCGTGGCCAAACTCCACCGCCCGGCTCCGGGCGACCCTTGCTTTCTGTCAGTTCACCCCACCCCCGAGAGCCTGGTGATTCAGGCCCCTACGTCCCAGACCGCATTCCCGACTGCTATTCCGTATCGAGGATCCAAAAGGTATGATCAGTTTGGGAAGAAACTGTTCTCCTCTCTGAGTTTGGGGCTGCAGTCTGTCAACACTGCCTGCCTTTTGGGCCGTTACACACACTCTGTGGGATACTGTTGCGGAGGTGCTGCCACAGTGTCCGAAGGAGGCCCGGACACAGCTCGCCCAAGCCCTGGCGGAGTGGCGGGATGCAGCACGGTACTCTATTAGATGTGGACTTGACACTACGGACTTGCTGGGCAGAGCGATTTCCACGACGGTGGTGATTCGTCGCCACGCCTGGCTGCGGTCTGCCAACTTCTCGGGGGATGTCCAGGCCACGCTCATGGACATACCTTTCGATGGCCGTCGCCTCTTTGGCGACAAGGCGGATAGTGCGCTAGAGCGTTTTAAGGACTCCAGGGCTATGGCCAAGTGCTTGGGCCTGGGCTAGCGCCAGCAGACTTTCACTTTTTGCCCCTTTTGTGGCCAAGGAAGGAGCGCCCCCACACGTCCAGCGAGCCACAGGCTGCAGAACCAGTCTCAACGCGGACGTGGTTACCGCCGTGGCGGTGCCAGGGGACAACGGCAGGGTCAGTCCACATCCGGCCCGCAGCATCTGCCTCTAAGCCTTCCTAGTCCGGCATTTCAGGCCCATTGACGCCAGTGGGGGGCAGGGTTCGCCATCACCTTTGAAGGGGCTATTCCCTCGCCTTTGAGGCGACAACTCCAGCCATGCCACCGCAATACCACTGCATGTTGGGGGATCACTTGCAACTTCTGCAATAGGAAGTTACGGCCCTCTTGGCCAAGGGGGCAGTTGAGCGCATTCCTGGGCCAGAAGTAGGGTGTGGTTGTTATTCCCACTACTTTCTGGTTCCCAAGAAGGGCAAAGGAGGCCTACGCCCTATATTAGACCTCCGAAACGACAGTGGCTTCCTCCAGAAGGAGAAGTTCAAGATGCTAACATTGGCTCAGGTCTTAGCTGCCCCTAGATCCTGGAGACTGGATAGGGGCGTTGGACTTGCAGGACGCTTAATTCCAAATCCTTGTCCTGCCGGCCCACCGGCGCTACCTGCGGTTCACGGTAGGCCACAAGCACTTTTAGTTTACCGTGCTCCCCTTCGGCCTTACCAGCGCCCCTCGGTGTTCACTAAAGTGATGGTGGTGTTTGCAGCTCATCTACGCAGATCAGGGGTTCCAGTCTTCCCCTATCTCGACTGGTTGTTGAAGGCGGGCTCGCCCCAGACAGTCATCTCCCACCTCCAGACTAGGGCCGGCCTCCTGCACCTGCTGGGGTTCTCCATCAACGTGCCGAAGTCACACCTGTGCCCCTCTCAGAAGATCCTCTTCATCGGAGCGGTTCTGGACTCAGTGCAGTTTCGGGTTTATCCCCCCGAGCAGCGGGTTCGGGATATTCAGGCTCTGATTCTGATCTTTTAGCCTTTATCCCGAGTTTGTCTGGTTGACGCTGCAGCTCCTGGGGCTGATGGCTTCCTGCATCCTACTGGTCCATCACGCCCGGTGGCGAATGCGGGCTCTGCAGTGGGACCTGAAGTTTCAGTGGGCACAGCATCAGGGCAACCTGTCCGACCACGTCCTGATCTTGGAGGGCACTGCGAGTCAGTTGCAGTGGTGGTTCACGAACCGCGATTGGGTCAGCGGCAGATCCCTCTCCATACCCCAACCGGAGCACATAGTAGTGACGAATGTGTCTCTCCTGGGATTGGGGGGGGGGGGGGCACATGGGAGTGGTGGAGATCAGAGGCCTCTGGTCTCAGTCGGAGTCCCGGCTCCATATCAACCTTCTGGAGCTGGTGGCGATCCGACTTGCACTGAAGGCATTCCTTCACTCTGTTCGGGGAAGTGTAGTGCAGGTGTTCACGGACAACACCACCGCCATGTGGTACTGCAACAAACAGGGCGGGGTGGGGTCGTGGACCCTTTGTCAGGAGGCTCTGCGCCTCTGGACATGGCTGGAACACCAGGGCGTCACCCTGGTGGTTCAACACCTGGCAGGTTCCCTGAACGCCAGGGCGGACGATCTCAGCCGCCCGTGCATGATGGATCACAAATGGCATCTGAACTCGGACGTGGCGCAAAGTCTCTTTCAGCAGTGGGGAGAGCCTTCGTTAGATCTATTCGCCACCGAAGAGAACGCACAATGTCATCAGTTCTGCGTGTTGGAATTCCCAAGGCGGCACTCGCTCGGAGACGCTTTTCGTCGCGAGTGGAGCTGCTGTCTGTTGTACGCCTTTCCGCCTATACCACTTCTGCCCAAAGTGTTGAAGAAGATCAGGCGAGACCGGGCCCAAGTCATCCTTGTGGCTCCGGACTGGGCACAAAGATACTGGTATCCCGAGCTACTCTGCATGTCAGTCGATCCCCCGATTCGTCTGCCTTTTCAGGAGGAACTTCTGTTGCAGCAGCAGGGGACGGTCCTCCACCCGAACCTGTCCAGTCTCCACCTACATGCGTGGAGATTGAGCGGCGACAGTTGAGCCCATTTGACTTGCCTCCTGAAGTCTGTGATGTGATTCTGGCAGCCAGGCGTCCCTCCACAAAATTGGTATACGCCTGCAGGTGGAACATGTGTTGCATGGTGCACAGCAAAGGCTGTGGATCATCCACTCTCTGCCCCCCTTTCAGAGGTTCTCCTCTTCCTTCTTTCTCTTGCCCAGCAGGGCTCTGCTCTGGGCACTATCAAAGTCTACCTCTCTGCCATTTCAGCCTTCTTGAAGATTCCTGATCAGCCTTCTCTTTTCAAATCCCCTGTTCTAAATAGATTCTTGAAAGGCATCACACACATGTTTCCTTCTTTTCCCGTTGTGATGCCTTAGTGGGACTTGAACCTTGTACTGACTTATCTGATGTGCGCTCCCTTTGAGCCACTTCATAACTGTCCTCTTCGTCTTCTAACTGTTAAAACTGCATTCCTGGTTGCATTCACCTCTGCCAGGAGAGTGAGTGAGCTCCAGGCTCTATCTTCTGAACCTCCTTTCCTCTCTGTCCATCCCGACAAGGTTGCTCTGAGGACTTGTCCTTCTTTCCTGCCCAAGGTGGTTACAGCCTTTCATATTGGGCAGTCCATCACCTTGCCAACCTTCTTTCTGCCTCCTCATCCCTCGAAAGAGGAAGAGAGGCTCCACCGTCTGGACCCAAAATGTGCGCTCTCATTTTATCTAGACCGCACACGCCAGTTCCGGGTGGACGACCAGCTCTTTGTTGGTTACGTGGGCGCTAAGAAGGGACGGACGGTGCACAAGCGGACCATCTCTCGTGGGTCGTTTTGTGCATCAAGGTTTGCTACTCCTTGGCAAAAAAGGAGCCTCCTGTGGGGCTGGGCTCCCAATCTACTCGGGCCACGGCAGCTACTACTGCCCTGGGTCGGGGAGTTCCCTTGCAGGACATCTGTCAGGCAGCTATGTGGGCCTCGCTGCACACGTTTGCCAAGCACTACTGCTTGGACAGCCAAGTCCGGAGTGATGGCTTTTTTGGCCGTTCCGTTCTCCAGGACTATATGGTGTTATCTTGGTTCGCAGACCCACCACCGGGGTTGGTATTTATGGCGTATCTATTCTAAGGTAAGGAATCTAACACTAACCTGTTTCTTTCAGATGCACAAGTTACTTACCTTCGGAATATCTGTAAGAAACAGTAGTTGGTGTTAAATTCCTTATCGCCCCACCCACCCTCCCCGTTCTCCAAACCGATATCTAGGGTTAAGGACATCCCTTTCAGGGCCCTAGTTTCATGGCACCAGTGTCGGTTTCTATCATTGCTCTGCGTTCCTGGCGTGGAAAGCTATGTACAGAACTTACGTCAGCGCGCAAGGGCGGTGTCAAAGTACTCCGACGTCATTCTGGCGATGCCGACGACGAGCGCGGAGCCACAGACGACGCCTACCGACGCGCAGGGGTACTGCTGATGAAAACTTTCCGGATCCAGCCTGAGGAAATTCTAAGGTAAGGAATCTAACACGAACTACTGTTTCTTACAGATATATCGTTACCGACGGTAAGTAACTTGTGCTTTAGCACTCTTTCAGTTTTGCCCATTCTATAATGGTTTATGGGTGTATGGGGTTTGCATTGATCTTCTCCTTTGCAGGGAACCCAGTACTTTTCTTTTCCCATTGAGATCTTGATTTTCAAATAATAGACCAGATAAACCAGTGATTTTGAGGCTTTTAATCATACTTATGATGTTTTTAGAGAGCAACGTTTTATACAGTTATATAGTGAAATGCTGCGCTAATATCTAAATCCTGGTGAAATAAAAGCCTTACAGATTTACGCTGGTGAGCAATAGCCATGTATCTGTGAATTTGTGAGTCAGCACCGGGTTGGAAATGAGAAAGAGTTGAGTTTAGAGGATTTTGAAGAGAAGCTCATTTTGATAGTATTTTTTATAGGAGATCGCTTGGAATCCAGGGTATTATGGCAAAGCTTTATATATTATTCAGAGGGCTCTGATTAAAAATATAAATAGAGTAGCTGTCTCATAAGCTGTGCCAAGTGCTGATAATCATTCTGCATTAGGATCCTCACAGAAGTAATAAACCAAGAATATTCGTGTGCATTTGCAGGGATCCTGGAATACTTTTTCCCAAGATATTGAAATGTATTCTTGAGATGGAGATAACCACCTCTATTTCCATAGAATTATAGTTGCCTCCATTGTGAGACAATGGTAATAGTAGTAGAGCAAATTAATGATTCAGTGTTAATCCCTACAGGGGAAAAATAATGTACTTATACCTGTAAATGTTTTTCTGTTTTTTATGTCTTCATATTTTACGTTACACACTTAATGTTTCCAATGTGATAAAGCATCTTGAGGATCACTGACTTCCGAATAATTAAAACTCTTAGTTTAAATAAGCAATTTCTACTCCATGGAAACTCAGAATGCTTGACAAAACAGTTTTTCCTTTTGTTTAGATTTTAACGTGTGTTTTTTGTGCTAAGATTGACACTTGCCTTCTAGATTAGAAAGGCAGTGTTTACTGGTTAATTGTTGCCTGCCTGCCGCAACGAAAGGACCGTTATTGACGGATAGAGTTTTCCTGACAGTGCCTAGAAGAATCCATAGGATTATGGCTGAATTGTAGAGTAAAAATCGTTGTACAGGACAATTAGAATGTGTTAAAATACTGCTGATTTTCTGGCATCAAAATGTTACATTTCAACTCCTGTAACTGAATGACTTACAGCTGTAGCCTTGATTGCCAGAATATATGGTTCCTTTAGAAACTGACCTAGATCCCATATGCTGTCAAAGAATAATCTAGTGTTTTTTGGCAAACTTTTTTTCAAATGCTGTCATGAAGACGTAAAGTGTTTCTCATATAAGAAAATTGCATCTGTGACACATTCAAGAATAAAATTCTGCTAGTGAAATGTAATAACCTGTTCTTTAAATGTTTTAACTTATTGATATATTTGTTTCCCACCTTGTTGATAGCTTTTCCTGATCCTTAAACCTCTTTTTAAAAGTATTTTCTAGATTGTATTTTTGGATTTATCTTATTTGACATGGTCTCTCTTAATGTAGGAACAACAATCCAGGAAGTATGTGGACTCATCGAACCAATCTGATTCCCCTTTAAGTATCAGCACAATTGCTTCTGCTATTGCAAATGCGTCATCTAGTGCTGATCCATCACAGCTGGCTGCCATGATAATGGCTCTCTCAAATAAAAATAGACACAAACCAAGAGCTCCTAAACAAGACACTGGTATGGCATCAAAGGACACAGTTTGGTACAGCTCTTTAAATACCGGTTGTATTAGCCTTCTTGACGTTGAGAAATACATAAAAGAAGTTGATTTGAGTGATGCAGAAAGTATGCGCTCTGACATGTCCGTCGCCGATTTACCATGGGATATGCGTCTTGCTAAAGCACCTGCAAAGACTCCACATGAGGATTTACTGACGAGTACTATTAAAATGACGAAGGCAGGTTCATTGTCCCTTCTGGGTTTAAATGAAAGCCCTATTGAAAAAAAAGGTTCTTTGGTAAATGCAAATACATTGCCAAAAAATCGTGAGAAGCCAAACAAAAGTTCATTGTTGCGCGATTCAGATGGAAAGACAACCTGTGAATGTTCTTTTCCAAAGCCTAAAAGTAGTGCACAGAAGCATGATGTGGAAAATCACTCAACTGAGAAGTCAGTTGGAATTACAACATCGGTTCAGGGAAAACTTCTTGATAGTGATACCAAATATAATGTGGAAGAGCTTGAAATGGATGATAGAATGTCTCCATCCCACAATTCGAAGAGTGTGGGCTCATTGGTTAGTGGTCAGTCCAATGTAACTATTTCAACTACAGACATTAAAAGAGAGAATCATCAAACTGTTAACCGTAACATACAAAGTGCATCATTTGACCAACCTCATACTGCACCATTTAAGAACATGAAACCGACCAACAAATCTATTCTGTATAAATCAAATGAAGATCAAGTAACCGAGAGTGTTCATTCGGTAGCAGTAAGTAAGGCAGCTGCAGCTGGTACTTATAAAAATAAAGAGAAAAATGTGAATTTTGAACATGCGGTGTCATCCACTAAAAATGTTGGTAAGTTCTGCTCTTGCTTTTATTTTTATTGCTGAATGAAAATGTAATACACAGCAATGCGTGCTTAACAGTGTTGTATTCATGAATTCTAGATTTGAAATCCAAATTACCACACCCTGCTGGAAATCATTCAGAGGATGAACATTACAGTTTCAGACCCTCTACATCACCTCTGATTCACTCCTCTCCAAGTCAGGATTCTTTAACACCAATTCTATCGGGGTAAGTTTCAACCCCTCACATTTCTAATGGAGTCTAATGATGATTGCACTGACTTGATGATTAATGCTTAAGGAAATTGGAGATAATACTTAAGGAGAAGCTTACGGAAAATGGATTTGTCCAGCTAAATAACCAAATTGAGCATTATAAATTTCGTAGTTACACACATTATAGAAAGAGGTGAATTTACTTTTTGTGTATGCTTTACCAATCAATTATATTCTTTAAAGCTTTCTTTGTTTTAAATTTTTATAGGAATTACTTAACCGTAGGGGCCTGAAATGCAGAAAACAATTAACCTAATCTTTTTTGCTTCTGGCAGCCATTTGACTTTTGGTATTATTGACGTCAGCCATAAATCTGGCAAACACGTTCTACTTTTGCAGGACAGTGACAATGTATTAAAATAATTGAGTCTACTACAGCTATTCTGATTGCAAGCAAGCACCCTCTCATTGTGCTTGAATATGCGGAGGAATAGTGTACATTAGCTGTGACCTTTTGTATGATTGCACATGGATAGTGAAGTAAGATAAGGCAGCCTATTTTCACAAGTCTTTTGCTTTGCCCACAGTGTAGACAGGATAGGTTGGATGACACCCTAGAAAATAAAGTTGTATTGACCCTTTACTCAAAGCTCTTTTCCACTTTGAGGGTGTCTTGGCCCTAGACCGCTATGTAGTTTCATTCGCAATTTAAAAGTGGATGTAAATATTGCATAGATACCTATCCAGAGGCAACACTTAACAGAGTTTAGATTGTTTTTTTCCTTTTAAAAATTACAAAACTGAAACTGCCTTTCACACAAACTATAATCCTTTTAAAAGGAGAACACATCAGCATGAATTGTGAATTGGTGCCAGAAAGGCAACTGCTTTTAGAAGCTGAAAATATAACTTAACAGCTTTAAAACAGGCAGCACCGACCGTTTTGAATTATCCCGCTGTTGCCATTTTACTAGATTTCCTTTTCAGATTTCTTTATAGAGGAGCCTAGAGCACAGGTCTCAGCCTTTCAATCTATTTTCTGACTGAATATTTCCTATTATGTTTTTATCTTGTTTACTAGGTGTGTTTTGGGTATAGTTACATTTCCCAATAGTTCACAACTAGAAATAAAATCTTTTACACGTTTTGGACATCTGAGTGAAGATGTGTCCTCCCTGCAACAGAATGAAATTAATAAAGGGCATACCCAGAAAGTGTGGACTGTTTCCATGACACGACTTTGAAGAAAAATACTTTTTGTGTGTGAAAGACAACTGATCTACCCAAGTGCGAGGTAGCGGGACACTAGAGCTTCTATCCATGAATTATATTTAAAAAATACTTGGAGGTAAATCCTCCAGCTCAAACTAAGATTCCTCCAAAAAAAGGCTTCTTAAGCGATCTAGAAAAGTCTTTAGGTATTAGGGATCAACATTACTATTTCATAGGCGTTTGTGTTATAGCATGATGGTCCTCCATTAACTTTCAATGTAATCCAAATGCTCTTGACTTTTATTAAAACCTATCTCAACACTGTGACTCACTTTGAAGAAAAGAATATAGCGAATTAAACCATTGTCTTACTCCTTAAGCTCAATTTATTTAGCAGACGATTATCCTCTATGTTTGGAAAAGCTAAAGGTGCTGGAAAAAACACCTTTTTCTTGGCTGCCTCTGCAGAAGCAGCTATCCCCCCCCCTCCCCCCAAAAGTCAATTCAAGCTTCTAAACGACAATTCACATCTCTAATTTGCTCAGTTTCTAATCGCTTATTGAGTACTTCCTCTTTCCAGATATTTCAAGTGCCCCTTTTAAAAGGACTTCTCCTCGAA
The DNA here is from genome assembly GCF_964261635.1 of Lissotriton helveticus. Classification (NCBI taxonomy): domain Eukaryota; kingdom Metazoa; phylum Chordata; class Amphibia; order Caudata; family Salamandridae; genus Lissotriton; species Lissotriton helveticus. Next base: position 835,149,812 of record NC_136063.1, on the reverse strand, counting down.
AGATATCTTGTATCCAACGATTTTTCAACTCTCCAAGAAGGTTGCATACTGCTTGATTAACACCCAATAGGTTTCATACCTCTGGAACTTCAGATGGATGGGCCATTCGAGTCTCTTACAGAAACATACTCTGACCTCTTTCTGAGTGTTGCTTTGTAGCGGAGACCATTTTGGAATCTTTAAGTACATTCTCATACAGTAGAAATACCTAAAGCATCTATTGCCACGCCTGAAATAAGACAGCCATAATTTTTAATACTTAGTAACATTGCGCTTCATTAAAACCTCTCCTTCGGCAGGTTAAAGGATTCGTAGAAATGGGCAATAATGCTTCTTAATCCTGCTGCTATAACTGCCCTCACCTCACAGGCAAAAAGTGTAAAGTACCTGATGAAGACATGAGCTTTTTTGGCATGGACTTGCATTGTGGTAACTGGAGTGAAAAGGAGCCATGTCTGCTCAACTAAATGCTTCTCCTGACCAGAAGAACTTGCATTGTGATGCATTGGGCACAAAAATGTTTTGAACATCAGCTGTCTCCATTACAAGGACAGCTGTTCTTACCAGATATGATATATCGTTTTTAGGATTATCCTGAGTACACCCAAATAGCACATAAATTAGTTTTCTGAATTTGGTAGTCAGATAACTAAGGGGTTTGCACAACATTGACGAGTGATAGAGTCCGCCCCATTGCTATAGAGAGCTCCTTGTTTGGGGACTCCCTGTCTTATATCCCCTAAACTAGGTCTAAGTAGCAAAGTAACCCTTTACCTACATTTGTCCTACGGTTCTAGCACTGACCTTTTACCTAAATTACGTGCTGAATAAATGTCGACTGGTTTCCTTGAAACTAGCCTCATTTATTATGCATGAGGATTCTTAGTAAAATCCCCTGCCCATGACGTACATATCTCTGTACCAAAGTCATCGTTATCTTTCATCCTAGGGTGACCAGATTACTTTGCATAATAGCAATTATTGATTTAGGCTCATCGACAGAAGTGTACTCACAACATATCGATTGTGGTAGAACCCCTGAGGCTACCTTTTCTGTTTAAATAACTGCACCTCCACTAGTGGTGAGAGGAGACACTTTCATGCTGACACACACTGAGGTTCCGGCCTGTAAAAGCTTCAACGCGCAGCGGTCTGACATCCCATGCTGGGTGTCAAACTCAAGACCAATACAGGGTCCATCGTTCTCTTCCATCGGGTAATGAGGTTGGCTCTTTCCTAGGGGACTCTTGGCTTTACACCCACATACATGGTAGGTACACTTGGGTACAGTCTGCATAGTAGAGGTATTTTTGATTGTCGTGTTTATATGCCTGCATACATTGTTTCAGCACCATGGTAGAATTCTACCTTCTATTTACTTTGATACCTGTAATATTTTATGTTCTCTTCTGTCTATTGATTGTTGCAACACATGTTTTATATTAGAAGAACACTGGTTCAATAAATGCTTATTGAAAACGTCCCCAATATTTGTTCTGTGCATCTCTCTGATACTAAGTGAGCACGAGTGACTGAGAAAAAAGCACTGTACTGTTTCCACGATCCCTGAAGGGTTAAGGATTGCCGTGTTTGATGGTTACCAAAAACAATTAGCTCCTTGGTAAGGTTAGTGGTATTATGGTAGCACTTTAGCTAGCTGGTCTATAGGCAGACATATCCTGCGGGGTTGTCCGGAATCAGTCTTGACACCAATCCCTTAGTTCTCTTCCAGGGGATACTCATTAATAGTCATAAGCACTGAATTATCTCCGCCCATGAGCGGGAACCCGGAACACATAACAATATACATATATATGTGTAAATATATCAAAAAGTACATTGTACTAAAATAATTATACACATATACATGTATAACAACCATAATATGCAGCCTAACATATACACATAGGCTAATAAAGCCAACCTTACACACGTTCTGAAGCATGAAAATATGCTAAATACAAATGTTATAAACAGGCATGAGCCCAAAATGCATTTCATAACCATGAAAAACTTTTATTTTCATCAAAGAACCTGTTGTAAACAGTTATTAGCCTAAAAGGCTGCATATGAAAAATTGTCTGTGTACAGAAAATCAGACTGGCACCCTGCCTTTAAGGCCCCAGAGAATCTGCACACTTTGCCTTTAAGGCCTCTAGGAGAACTCTGTTCCCATCATGCACCACAGGTGACAGTTAGGTTAGTACTTTTTTCCGGCTTGTTCTGTGAGGAACCTGGAACTTGAGCTCTGCTCATTTGTAGTATTTTCTGTCAGAAGTTGGTTTTTTCTTACCTTTTTTTGACAAAAGAATATTTTGGTGGTGTTTTCTATCTTGTTCTGACTAACTGTTGGTATTTTTTAGTCAGAATGCCACCTTTATTTTACAAATGTCCTTCCTGTGGGAAGAAGATGTCAAAAACGGATCCACACTCTGTTTGTGTGTTGTGTCTTCCAGCTTCTCATAAGGTGGAGGATTGTTATCACTGCTTCAACCTTTCTAGTAGAACTTTAAGAGAAAGGGAGAAAATGAGGTTGCTGGGCCTCCTGGAGAGAGAAAACCGTGGTGAGAAGAGTTCCAAGGGCTTATTCTCCTCTTCCAAGCCATCTTCTCATCCTAAACGTCAAAGATCAGTGTCTCCAGAAGGTAGATCTAAGAAAAATCGACTCCAGGGAGCGTCGCCGTCAAAAAAGACATTGTCGACGTCGAAGAGGGCTCCGTCGACATCGAGGACATCGCCGGTGAGGCAAGGTTCAGCGTCGAGGCGGTCGCCGTCGAAATCTCTTTCGACGTCGAGACATCTGGTGTCGATTGCTGTAAGGACGACGTCGGGGGTGCCATGTTCGACGTCGAAGGCTCGTGAGAAGTCGACGTCGAGAGAAGAGGCGTCCGACGACGAAGGTGTCGACGTCGAAGGAGGGTGTGTCGACGTCAAAGGAGGGTGTGTCGACGTCGAAGGATGGTGTCGACGTCGAAGGATGGTGTCGACGTCGAAGGATGGTGTCGACGTCGAAGGATGGTGTGTCGACGTCGAGGAAAGTGTCGACATCGAAGGAGAGACCGGGGTCGAGAGAGAGACTTACGACGTCTTTGAAGAAGAGGTCGACGTCGAGAGAAAGGACGACGTCGAAGGAGTCGACGTCGAGACCTAAAAAGAGAAGGTCAAGGTCTCCATCGCGACATAGGTCGATGTCGAAGTCTGCTTCGGGCTCGAAGCATGGAGTGTCTAGGTCTCCCCCACCCGAACATGGGTCGGCGTCGAGACTATCCAGACCGGCCTCTCGGACCTCAATTAGGTCTTTGTCGAGGTCAGACATCAGTCCAGAACATTTGTCTTCTCCGCGTGACCAGCAAGACGACAGGTCTGCGGTGGGACAAGAGGTAGTGCACCAGGACTCGTCTGTGGTGGCTCATTCGGGCTCAACCTCAGGACAGGTGTCGGATGATAGACAATTGGTGCCCAGACAACGGACTCCATCTGGCTCATTGTTTTCTGAGCACAGTGTAGTTTCCAGAGCCTCCAAGTCTTCCACTGGACTGAATATTGTGCAGGTGTCACCTGAGGCTTCACCTGAGCGTGTAGGACGGCCTAGTAACTTGTCTCCGAGGTGGCTGGAAAGCCTGAGACATTGGAAAATGCGTCCAGATGCAGGACTGATGGGGATGAGGGCTCCGGTCCCTCAGACGGAGCTGCATAGAAGATCACGCTCTAGGTCCTTAGTGAGAGAGAAATCACGCTCACGGGAACGAATGAGGCAGCGATCGGCAACTCCTCCGAGGCGGAGTAGGTCTCCTTCCTCATCTTCTACGTCTTCGAAGTCTTCTTTAAGATCTTCCTATAGAGACTATTCTCCCACAATCTCATCTACTCCCCCTTCCAGAGTGTCTCCAGTGGATGATTTGGGCACATTTAATGATGTGTTGTGTCGTGGGGCGAATAAGTTCAAGATCAAGATGGCAGTTCCTCAAATAGCAACGTCAGTCATCTTTGAAACCCTACATCACAAGACGACTGGTAGACCTCTTCTGCCGTTAGTGCCCGGATTAATAGAACCAGCAATGAGAACTTTCTTAACTCCGGCCACGGTGGGTTCTGGTCCTTCTAGGATTGCTAAGAAGTACAGGGCTCCAGCAGAGGATCCTTTATTTTTGCGTTCTGACCCTCCTCCAGATTCACTTATTGTGGCGGCAGTCAGAAAAGCACATTCTGCGGCATCTACCTCTTCTGCTCCACCTGAAAAGGATAGTAAGAGTATGGATTCCTTGGGGAGAAGAATGTGCAACACCTCAGGTTCGGTCATGAGAGTGGCCAGTGCGTCAGCCTTATTGGGTCGCTATGATCGTCTGCTCTGGGACTCAGTGACTCGTTTTGCAGATAAACTCCCTAAGGAGGATCAGAAAGACTTCCTGGAAATAGTGGAAGAAGGAGGATTGGTGGCTAACCAGAGTATTAGTGCGGCTGCTGATGCGGCGGATCTGTCAGCTCATGGTTATGCACATGGTGTTTGTGCTAGACGTACGGCTTGGCTTCGCCTTACGGGACTTAAGCCAGAGGCGCAGAGAAAGATGGTGAATTTACCTTTCAATGGTTCGACTCTATTTGGCTCTCACGCTGACGACGAAATGTCTAAAATGAAAGTGGAGTTGGACACCCTGAAAGCTGTCGGTCTTGAAAAGAAAAAGGAATTTCGACGTCGGGGTAATTTTCGTCCCTTTGACAAAAGATCTTTTCAGCAGAGGGGCCAACAGTCGAATTGGTCCTCGCAAAATCAAGGCCAGAATCAGCAGAGGTCGCAATTTCAATAGCGACGACCTGGGCGAGGCAGAGGCAATGGAAACAGGCAGCAATCCTCTGCTACCAAGCAGCCTCAAAAGCAATGAACGGATGCTTCCTCCACAACCGTGTGCCACTCCGGTTGGAGGAAGTATTGTGTGGTATCTGGACGAGTGGAAGCAAATCACAAAGGACAGATGGGTGCTGAGTATTATTCAGAGCGGATACCTTTTGAGATTCAAGAAGCCCCCCTCCTTTCATTCGCCCCTTAAGGATGGTTCAATGGAATATAAGGCACTTGCAACAGGAAGCGAACGTCCTTCTGAAGAAGAACGCCATAGAACAAGTACCATCTCAACAGAGAGGTCAAGGCCTGTACTCTCGATTTTTTCTCGTACAGAAAAAAGGTCCAGCTACGGAGTTCAGACCCATTCTGGATCTGAGAGTATTGAACAAATTCATTCGGAAGGAGAAATTTTGAATGCTGGCTCTTCATCAGATTTTCCCTCAATTACACCAAGGGGATTGGATGTGCTCCATCGATCTGAAAGATGCGTACTTTCATATTCCGGTATCCAGAAAGCATCGCAAGTTCCTCAGGTTCCAAGTAGGGGTTCATCATTACCAGTACTCAGTACTCCCTTTTGGCCTGAGATCAGCTCCCAGAACATTTTCAAAATGTATGGCGGTAGTGGCAGCTTGAGACGGATTTTCATATATCCGTACTTAGACGACTGGCTTCTGAAGAGTTCATCCCCATCGCTACTAGAAGAACATCTATCGATATGCCTCCACCTCATGTGCAAGTTGGGTCTGCAAGTCAACTACAAGAAGTCCATAATGAATCCCACCCAGAAAATCCACTACCTGGGTGCGCAGCTGGACACAGAAAGCGAAAACGTGTGTCCTTCGGAGGAGAGATGGTCGTCTATCAAGGCGAAGTGCGTGCTTCTCCTCCAATATGCTCGTCCGACAGTTCGGCAAGTATCCTCTCTCCTGGGGTCCATGGCATCATGCATTTTCATCGTGCCAAACGCATGTTTGCAGATGCGTCCTCTGCAGCAGTGTCTGGAAGATCAGTGGAAACAGAGTACGGGACGCTGGGAGGAACGAATTCATCTCCAACAGTCGGCAAGAGATTCCATTCGGTGGTGGATGAAGAAGGCACACTTGATGAAGGGGGTTCCTTTTCATCAGGACCCACCAACGCAGACTCTCATCACAGATGCCTCTCTCCTTGGTTGGGGGGCACATATGGGCCCTCTTCAGGTACAAGGGCTATGGTCAGACTTCGAGAAAGGATATCACATCAATCTACTCGAACTCAGAGCGGTCCATCTTGCTCTCAAGTCTCTGGCTCCATCTCTACAGACTCGGTCCCTTCTGGTACAAACAGACAATACCACAACAATGTATTATCTAAACAAGCAGGGGGGTTCCAGGACTCTGTCCATAGAAGCCCAGACCATCTGGCATTGGTTACTTGCAAGGGACCTGTCCATAACAGCAGTTCACCTACCAGGAAGTCTCAACTCAGAGGCGGACGGCCTCAGCCGAGACTTCGTCGAAGCGCACGACTGGGTTCTCAACGAAGACGTCGCGCACAGCATTTTCCAGGCTTGGGGAACACCAGACATCGATCTGTTCGCAGACGCGGCAAACACAAAATGCCCCGTCTTCGCGTCCAGGTTTTCACAGAAAGGGTCTCAAGGGAATGCCCTTTTGATAGACTGGTGTCAAAATTTGCTGTACGCCTTTCCACCGACAACGTTGATACCAGCAGTGATCAACCGGATGTACAAGACCAACTCCAGAATGATACTGATTTGCCCGGAGTGGCCACGCCAGTGGTGGTTCCCAGATCTCCTCCAGTTGTCCATCAGGCCACACAGGAGATTGCCTTGTCGCCCGGATCTTCTGTCCAAGCAGCAGGGGCGAGTGTTTCACCCGAATCTGCCCTCCCTGCGCTTGGCAGCATGGCTCCTGAAGTCATCCAGTACGGACATTTACAGCTGAATCCGGAGTGTATGAACATTCTTAAGGAGGCAAAGCGGCCTTCTACAAGACAATCCTACGGATTTAAGTGGAAACGCTTTTACCTCTGGTGTCAGAGTAAAGGTCTTGATCCTATTCGTGGTCAAGAACAGGTGATCTTGCCTTATCTTCTTTACCTTGCTGAGTCTGGTTTGCAGTTTAGTTCTATCAAGGTCCATCTTGCTGCAATAACGGCTTATAGAAAATCGCCAACACAGATATCGTTTTTTCGGATGCCTGTGGTGAAGGATTTTCTAGAGGGGTTAAGTAAGGTGTTTCCTCCAGTCAGGTCTCCTTCTCCACCTTGGGAGCTTAATGTGATATTGACTAAGTTGATGGGTCCACCATTTGAGCCCATACATAAAGCTTCTTTGCAACACTTATCTTGGAAGGTAGCATTCCTGGTAGCCATCACTTCTGCTCGTAGAGTGAGCGAGATTCAGGCTCTGTGTTGCAAGGAACCATACACAGTTTTTCATGGAAACAGAGTGGTGCTTAGGACTCATCCTGCTTTTCTACCAAAGGTAGTGTCGGATTTTCATGTGAACCAATCCATAACATTGCCTACTTTCTTTCCAAACCCTTCGAGTCCGGCTGAGCGGACTTTGCATTCATTGGATCTAAAGAGGGTTTTGAAATTTTACTTAGATAAAACAAAGTCGTTGAGACACACGGACCGTTTGTTTGTGAACTATGGTCCTACGAATACTGGTTTGGCAGCATCCAAGAGATCCATTTCTAGATGGATAGTGTCATGTATCTTACTGGCTTATCAGCTAGCCCACAAGTCTTTAGCAGGTAGACCTAGGGCTCATTCTACGAGAGGGAAAGCTGCTACCACAGCTCTCCTTAGGAATGTGGCTATGTCAGAGATATGTAAAGCAGCTACTTGGCGTTCAGTGCATACGTTTACACGTCATTACTGCTTGGATTCTGATGCGCAGGTTGATGCACAAGTGGGACAAGCATCACTCAGAAATTTGTTTGCTGTTTCTAGTTAAACACTGTATTGTTAAAAGTGCATCTATGCATTTATCTGTTTGCCCGCTTCTAGTGGGTATGAGCTTGCTACTCTATTCAGTGCTTATGACTATTAATGAGTATCCCCTGGAAGAGAAGGATTAGTTACTTACCTGTAATCCTAGTTCTCTTCCAGGGGTATACTCATTAAAGTCATAAGCACCCTCCCGCCTCCCCGGGCGAGCAGTAGCATTGAAGTTTTTTCAATATGTATTATGAAGTTTTTTAAGTGCAGATTCCTGCTAAAAGTTTACTGTACCGTACAAAAGAACTGACCTAACTGTCACCTGTGGTGCATGATGGGAACAGAGTTCTCCTAGAGGCCTTAAAGGCAAAGTGTGCAGATTCTCTGGGGCCTTAAAGGCAGGGTGCCAGTCTGATTTTCTGTACACAGACAATTTTTCATATGCAGCCTTTTAGGCTAATAACTGTTTACAACAGGTTCTTTGATGAAAATAAAAGTTTTTCATGGTTATGAAATGCATTTTGGGCTCATGCCTGTTTATTGCATTTGTATTTAGCATATTTTCATGCTTCAGAACGTGTGTAAGGTTGGCTTTATTAGCCTATGTGTATATGTTAGGCTGCATATTATGGTTGTTATACATGTATATGTGTATAATTATTTTAGTACAATGTACTTTTTGATATATTTACACATATATATGTATATTATGTGTTCCGGGTTCCCGCTCATGGGCGGAGATAATTCAGTGCTTATGACTTTAATGAGTATACCCCTGGAAGAGAACTAGGATTACAGGTAAGTAACTAATCCTTTATGTTGCCCAGCAACCGTGCAGATCCTATGTATTTTTAGGAACTTCACAACACCTGCACCACTCTGGCATCTCTACAGCGAAGGTGAGCATAGATCTCCAGGACATTCTCTCAAAATTTGCCCAGCTTTGGACAGTTCCATTAGAGATGTAGGAGAAATCCAGTCGTACTGCAGCCCTGCCAACTTTCTTTTGACTGCTTACCATCCATAGCATGTATTTTTTACCCGTACATGATCATTTTATTTCTGACGTATACTTCTACCTGCAGATTCTTCACTTGTAGAACAATCCCCAGGCGTTGGACTGAATCTAAAAATCGACGCCCATTACCTTTTTTTCGAGATTTCGAAATGGATCCGGAGCTACGAATACTGAAGAGTTTTTTTCCCTCACTTAAAACTATTTCTTAACAGTGCCAATATCGTCTGCTAAGAAACTGGGGTTTAAACCCTTTAGGGATTGTGGCGGACACATGATCATCATGGATCCCCAGTCCATCGGTTTGTGGTGCCTGGGCTCTGATCAGAACACTAAAGCTTTCTTTTTCTGTCTTAGCATGAATCCCAAGGCCATTAGGGAGGGGGAGGCCAAGCTCTTTATGGCTCGGGTAAGGGATGGCCATCGACACCTGACAGAGGAGTTGGCCTAACAGCTAGGGCGCTCGACCTCGGACCTGTGGATCTGGGTTAGAGTCTCGGTAACGACGCCAAAACCTCCTGTGATTCTGGGCAAATCACTTAATCTCCCCGTGCCTAAAATGAATGTGAGTCCGCCCTCATGTAACGTAACTGGTACTATGTAAAGCGCTCTGATACCTGATTCGGTTCGGGTCTAGTTCGCGCTATATAAAACTCTGCAAACCCCCCCCCCCAAAAAAAAACATTCCTAACACCATTCCTGTACTCGATCTTCCTCTTCCACCACAGACACCACAAGCGATCTAGAAAGTCCAAAAGTAAGTCTCCCAGACGTTCTCTGACTCCCACAGGACATTCGTCCTTAGACCAGAGTTGGTCGAAATCCCAGTTTAGGATCCTTTGTGGAGCCCTGCTCCTCCTCTACGAACGGCTCCGGACAGACCTCCCTGTGGCGTGGGTTCCTGCACCTGAACTTGGACACAACAGTTCCCCACTTTTCCGATTCCAGTTTTGAATACAGCAGCATTCCTCAATGCCACATACAACTCCTTCCTATCATAGATACCGTACGGAGCCCGCTAAGGCTCAATGGCTCCAGCATGGCTACCGCTGTTAATGCCAATTCAGCAGACACCATGCAGTGCTGCACCTTCAAATTTAGATCCTCTGCCCTGCTATGACCCAGGACTCTGATACTCTGTGCCACAACTATCCTTCTGGGCAGCACCATTGCCTCTACGACCACCTCCTACACCGGCGCTGCATGCCGTCTCACTGGTGCAATAGACAGATGTCGACTGCAACTTCAGTCCCACAGGTAAGCACAGAAGCTACTTGAAGAGGAGGCTTACAGAGCATGTCTGCATGAATAATTTTGTACAGACTCTGACTTTGTGCAAGGTCTCCTCTATGAGGGCTAAGAATGGGATCCCCAGCAGGATTTTCAGGGGTTATTATTGACTAGTAGCCTGGATACACCCTCTGAGTTTGCCATGGAATTCCCGGATGGGCCACAGTCACCTGATTTTATGATTCTACCATAAAATTGTTAAAGGCTGCAGATGTATTGGATCTACAGCCCCCATTGACTGAAACAAAATCTAATGTTCTCACAGCGGTCCTATTGCCATCCTTGACCACATTGGAACCCTTGTTTCCCTTTCAATAGGCGTTACAGGCTCCTGTCCTGGCTGCTTGGGAGAAGCCATAATCTACACTGCCAGTCAACAGTCTTGTTGCTTGATGCTACCCCTTAGCACCGCGCGACTCGCCATCTTTCCTCACATCCTTCATCAGAGAGACTAGTGATACATGTGTCCTGCTTCAGTATGCAGTTGAGCAGAGCTTTTACCATGGTACCATCGGAGCAGTAGCCCAAAAGACTAGAGGCTTGGAGCAAGAAATCGTTTTCAGCTGAGAGTATGGCCTCAAAATTAAGTGCCAATTTTTCCACTGGCTAGATATAACCATGTTTTCTGGGACATGGCCCTGATGATGCCGTCACATATCTCGCCAGACGAGACGATTTTCAGGCGGTCATTGCCGATCAAAATGCTTCCTGACATTATTAAATCCGGTCTTGACACAGCTGATTCAGTCGCCCAGGGCATGGGCACTTTTTCTCCATTCATTGATGTGCTTAGCTGCAGATGTTTAATTTCTCTTCTGATGGGCAGTCCGGTCTAATGGATCTTCCTTTCGATGGAGTGCACCTCTTCGGTGACGAGACGGATTCAGCGTTGGAACAGTTCGGGCCAGGGCATGTTAACCGGGTCTTCAGCTGCCATCCACAACCAAGGATGGTTGGTAGATGATCCTTGAAGCAATTTCGGCTGCCCCAACAACAACCAAACTCCTTTGTTCTGCGATACAGGGTTATGCTGGAGGATGAGGCCGTGAATCCAACTTGCAACCTTCCTCCTTACCCGCGCTTAAGAAAAGCAAGCCTAGTTTTTCATTCCAATCCCACATGGAGCCTATTGGAGAGCTGTTGCTTTTTCTCCCGGCCTGGAAGGCCAATAATGCAGACTAGTTGGTCTTGCAGATTAAAGAAAATGGATACATCCTTCCCTTCCTTCAAGTTCCGCCTTTCATCCTACCTCTTCCTCATCTCCCACCTCCTGAAAGGAGCAGTGGAGTTAGTGCCAGACAAGGAAGTAGGCTAAGATGGCTATGCACATCACTTCCTGGTACCTGTGGCTCTTCCTCAAAGAGAAATTCAAGAGGCTGACCAAGGTTCAAATTGTACTGGCGTTGGAGCCTGAAGACGGACTGGTGTCCTGCAGGATGCATACTTTCACATCCCTTCCTGCGGTCCCATCAGAAGTACTTGCTTTTTGTGGTGGGTTCTATGCATTGCCAGTTTGTTATATTTCTATCTGGATTGGAATGGTCACCTCTATTCTTCACTAAGGTGATGGCAGTGGTTGCGGCCCATCATAGATGGTTTGGTGTGCCAATCTTCCCATACCTGGACGACTAGCTCCGCATAGTCAACTCGCCAGGGTTTGTATTGCTCCACCTGCGTTTGATGTAGTCTCTGTTCGACCTGGGTTTTTTGATCAACTAGTCCAAATCTCAGCTGCAGCCTTCCCAACAATTCCAGTTAATTTGGTGGGTACTGGAAGCCACCCTTCTCCACGCTTTTCCTCCTCTACAGTGGATAGCAGACGTTCCTAGGTTCCTAGGTCTGCTAGCTTCCTGCCTTCTCCTAGTCACATACGCATGTTGGCACATGAGGGCCCTGCAATTGTGCCTCTGCAGGTAGTGGCTACAGTACAAAGGAGAACTGTCAGATTCCATCATGATCTCTCCCAGTGCTGCTGCGGATGTGGTTTGGTGGGGGAACAAGGGGAACCTGACATATGGGATGGCCTTTACTCCTCCAGCCGTGAATACGGTAGTGCCAGATGCTTCCACCCTGGGGTGGGGAGCTCATTTGGAGGATCTGGAGATCAGGGGCCTCTGGTCTCAGGGGGAGTAGGTTCCTCACATCAATCTGCTAGAATTGTGGAAATTAAGGCTAGTGCTCAAACTTTTCTCTCCTCAATCGTAGGTCGGTTTGACCGGATCTTCACAGACAAAATGACTGCAAAGTGGTATGTGAACAAGCAAGGGTGAGTGTCGTCCTCTGTCGGCGGTAGAGCAAGACATCTTTGGCAATGGGGCACTCCTCAGGTTGACTCATTTTCCTCTTAGGAAAATGCTCTGTGCCAGCAGTTCTGCACCCTTCAGTAGCTTTCAAGGGAGTTGTGGTTAATAGGTTTCAGTTCAGGTGAAATTATAAGCTGCATTACACATACCCCAATACCCTTGATCACTCCGGTTTGTGGAAGATTCGCTAGGACTGGGACCAAGTCATTCTTCTTTTTATAGCCCAGGATTGGCTGAGATGGGTGTGGTATGCAGACCTCATGTGCCTCTCCACATGTTATCTGCTCCGCCTGACAGTCAGGGCAGACCTTCTCTCCCAGTCAGTGACAGGTTCTGCACCCAATCTGAGGACTCCACCTTCATGCTTGAAGTTGAGCGGGTACAATTGACCTCCTTTCATTTGCCACCAGCAGTGGTAGAAGTTTTTTTTTCAGCTCATCGCCTCTCCATAAGATGACATACTGCGTCAAATGGATAAATGTCTTTGCTTGGTGTGTGGACAAGAATGTGGATCCCTTGCAGGCCAAGCTCTCAGATGCTACAGTTTGCACTCTCCTTAGCTCAAAAAGGGTGTGCCGTAGATAGTGTGAAGGGTTATTTAGCCTACTTATCTGCTTTCCTCTGCCTGCCAGATCAGCTATACCTATTTATGTCTCCTGTTGTCCTAAGTTTTTTCAAAGGATTGACTAACATTTTTTCCTCACACTCAATATGTAGTTCCTCAGTGGAATTTAAATTTGTTTGTTAAGTTTTTAATGGAGACTGTTTGAACCTAACCGCATGTTGACGTTGAAGACTGTATTTTTGGCAGGGGCTTGGCCAAGATGGTGACTGAGTTGGTTGCTCCTTGAGTGAGCTCTACACTGGGTCCAATACCAAATCCTAAAACATTCTCGTAATCCCACGATCGTTGCCCTGACCTCACCGCCCGACACCCCTGTGCCTGATGCTGTGAGGGGAGGCTGGCCGTCATCTCCACAATGCAGCGCTGCCATTACCTTTGTGTGCCCCGACTCTCGCTGGGCCTACGCGGCGGTGTCTGTTGCTGGCGCGTAGTCGGCGAGCCTTACTCTGTCAGCTGGTTGCCGCTTGGACAGTCCTCCCCAGAGCCGGCCCTAAATCAGGAGGAGATCCCGCAGTTTTAACTGGTCGCTGGTGCATCAGAGGCCCAGCCGCCATTGATCCAGAGTGTTGTGTCTAGAGCTGGGCCTGAGAAGGTGCAGCCTGCGGCTGGTGCTATGTCTGAGCATTGCATGTGGCCTGGTGGCGGATGTCCTGGGTCAGGAATTGAACTTGCAGCGAGGTTGGGGGCGGAAACATTTTAGGGCTGGTGGTATTCGGCCGTCTGCACCTTGGGACCACTGATCAGCCAGCGGACCAGGGTCGTCTCGGGATTGCCAGCAAGTTCACTTCGGAGGCGACAACTATCTCCTGAGACATAGAGCTGGCAGTCCACATCTGCACGGCTCGTTTCCTGGAGGGGACCCACAACGGTGAGTTGCTGGGGCCCATGAGGATTGAGCTGGGAGGCAGACTGGAGGGTGGAAGGCCCCTGGCCTGGCCATGAACTGCCTCATGGATTTGTCGCTGTCTCCGGCTGTGGTAAGTGCGGGCCCTCTCCTTCCTTTTCCTCCTGGTGAGCAGCATTCAGGTGGTGCAGGAGGGGGGGGGAACTGCTGGGGATCGGCCTGAGTGAGGAGGGCCTGATTAGCCAGCGATACTGCACCAGGGGGAGGGGTGGGGGGAATCGGGGGGTGGGGGGTCAGCCTGCACCAGAGAGGAAGTATGTGTGTTGTGCGTGGCCAGAGGCACGATTGGATGAACCCTGGGGCTGTGACCAAAAGCCCGGTGCTCGACTGCCCAGAGGGTGAGAACTGGCTGTCACCACAATGCTGAGTGGGAGTAAATTAGGGAGCTAGGCGATGGCTCCCGGCTAGCCGTCTGGGGGGTCGGCGTCATCGGCCCGATCAGGGCGGGAACTGTGCCTTACTGTGGAAGCCCCTGCAATTTCACTGCCCCTAACTAGGCAGTGCTTAGAGCGGGGAGTGCTCAGACAGCCCTAGTTTCATTAGAGACTGGTGGGTGTCTCCTGGATTGCTGAGGCGCTATATAAGATATTGCACCACCATGTGGAAACCTAACTTAGCCGAGATATACCAGATAGTCGGGTGTTGGGAGAATGGCAAAAGATTTAGATCTCAAGCCCCCTACCCAGGAAAGAATGGACTGCAATACGCCTCCTGCTGACGTTGATCCACCTTCAATGCCGAATAATGCTGCCCTTTTCCTGCCCACCCAGTCTTCCTGGGAGGTCCTGGAGGGGAGAGCGTGTGAGATGTGCTCGGCAGTCTTCCTTTTGTGCCAAGATTGCTGCAATTTGGTGGAGAGGGTCACCTTGGCCGAAATGTTGGATCTCGGAGCTAGAAGAGCCGGTGCAACGCCTCCCCAAGGAAGTGAGCGACCTGAGCCACCACAAAGGATGTGGTATGGAGGCTGGAGGATGCTGAAAACTGAGCCCCGCGGAACAACCTAAGGTTCATGGGGATTCCCAAATACACTGCAGTTCCTAGATAAGTGGCTGCAACTCATCCTGCCTCCTTACAAATTCTCCTCTTGTTTTATCATCGAACTAGTGCATTGAGCACTGGGGGATAGACCTCCACAGAATACACAGTCTCCAGGGGGAGACCAAACCATATACTAAAAGTGGAATGCAAACCACGACCGTAGTAGAGACTGGACCCAGAAGACTGTGTGACCCTGAGGAAACCCTGTGTAAGATGGAAGGTTGGAAAGTCACCCTACCATTGGATACCCCAGGAACCAGGATACCTGCACCAGGGAAGATGAGTGCATAGATGTCAAGTGACTTCGACAAGCGCCTTAGACCACAATGAATGACTTCAGTGAAGGTGCCGCTGGCGAAGAAGACTGAAGAGTTCAGTGGAATCCAAAGGTGGATTCTTGAAGAGTACGTGCAGGCAGAGGGGACAGTCTATGCCACTCTGGAGTGACCAGTAGGTATGGAAAACCAATGACCACCAATGTACAACTATGCAGTAGAGTTGACAGGGACCTTGTTGCAGCTGTGAGGACCAAGCGACGCTGTGGAGGATCAGGAGCTGTTCACAAGCTGTCCCAAGTTGGACGTCTAGATCCAGGGGATCAGTGTCGGGCAGGAGCACCAACAAGCCTTGGCAGCTGCAACAGACAAAGAAAGCAGAGAAAGTGCAGTGTTGGGACCAGCAAGGTCCAAGGGACTCACCAAGTGCCGGAAAGTCAGCAGGCCTGAGCAAGGGAAACCCACTTGAGCCAAAGAAGACCCTCAAGGGGACCCACAGGCCAACGCCACCAGATTTGCAAGAGGACCTTGAGCAGCTGACCAATAGTGCAGGCCCACGGCGCAGAAGATGCTGTGAGGACAAAGATCTTGGTAGCAGGAGATACTGGAGCTGGAAGATCTCTGGAGAAGAGTCAACAAGCCTTGGCAACGGCAAGTCGACGCGGTGTACAGGGGTACTGCTTCAGCAGTTCCAATGAGGGATACTGACTTTAAACTTGCTGTGAAGACTGTGCTGGCCTCGAGGGAGTTGCAGAACCACCATCTGTGTTTATCGGCCTTTTGGAGTCCGTAGGAGCTCAGGAACGGCAGACCAGTCAGCTTTGTTGCGGTGCCTGCAGATGCAGGGGACTGACTCCTTCACTCCAAGGGAGATTTCCTCTGGTGTCTTGGATGCCCACAGGCCTTGAGAAGAATCCGGATGGAGCACAGGCGACACAGAAGACTGGCAGGACGATGAGACTAGGAGCAGCGGGAGCCTTCAAGATGCAGTCTCTGTTCCCACAGCAAAGTCCAAGAAGTCCAACGGGTCTGACGGGAATTAAGATAACTTCCTATGCTGATGATATTCGTCTTTTTTCTTATGATGACCCCTCCCCGACCACTTTTGACCCTTTAAAGGGGATATTGCGAAGTGGATGGATCTTAACTATCTTAGACTTAACGCGGGAAAGACCGAGGTCCTATTTTTTAATCAACCCTCCCCTCTGGACTCGAATCTTTGGTGGCCAACTGACCTGAGCCCCACCCCCCTCCCCAAAGACTCAGTCAGAAACCTAGGCGTTAGATGGGACAAGTGCTTATCTTTCCACAATCAAATCCAAACTGTCTCGACGGCCTGTTTTGGCAAAATGAGGATGATAAAAAAATTCATCAATTATTTGCCCAGCAACACTAGGAAAACAATAGTCCAAGCCCTCATTACATCGCATTTGGACTACGCTAATGGACTGTACCTCGGCCTCACATCGGGATTGTGCTACAGGCTTCAGATAGTCCAAAATGCTGCAGCCCGGCTAGTCCGTGGCATCTCACTAAGAGAGCACATCTCCCCACACTTGCAGAAATGACATTGGCTGCCCGTCCACAAGAGAGTTGAGTTTAAAGCCATGACCCTGGCTTTCCGGAGCACAAAAGGACATAGATCTGCCTATCTTACATCATGTCTTCGTCCTTATCGCAACACCCGAGCCCTCCGCTCCAATTCTAAACTGCTGATAGTCGTACCGAGATTCAAAAAAGCCCGCATGGGAGGCAAAACATTCCAAGTGGGCGCTTCAAGCCGCTGGAATAAGTTCCCGATCTCTCTTCGCCTGATCCAATCAGAGCGTGTTTTTCGCAGATCCCTGAAAACCCTCCTCTTCTGATAAGTTGCCTCTTCCATTGCGTAGCTGTTTGAGATTCACCGCCGGGACACCCCGATGGGGTAGCTGCGCGCTTTATAAAATACACAAATAAATAAAGTGCCCAGATGGTTGAAAATGAAGTGGTTTCAGATCTGAATAATGTCCCATGACGAATCTGAAGACCCACCCACTGGTAAACCCTTGAGTACCCTAAGGAAAAGGTTGGGACGATTCAGGGAGCCCTCCCAGTGGAGAGGCTGGACAGAGGAAAGGATACTCCCATGTCCTTTATCCAGTTTTGGATACAGGACATAGGAGTGGGAGCCAACGGCTCTCAGAACTGGTTCCAACTGGAGTATGCAAGGAGGGCACCAAATGTGCCCTTCATGCGCCCCCACCCCAGTCCAATAAATCCTGTCTGGGAAGTAGTTACACCCCCCTGTGACTAGAAGCCTATTATCCTACCATCCCTGCTCAAGCCTGGCTCAGCAGTAGGAGGGCAGAATCATGTCTGTGTTCTGCAGCAGCACTAGCTTGCTGTTAGTCCCTGAAAGGCTGGTACTGAGACTACAGAGGGGGGGGCTCCCTAGGGGATCCCCCCCAGTACATGGGATCCTACATCCAATACTGGAATTGGTGTTTGGGTAGGATTCCAACATGTTTGATACCAAACATGACCGGTTTTGGTGCAGGCAATATATAGTTAGACATCTCATGATTGACTTGAAGTCCACTATATGTCTAAAATGGCTGGTCGCACTTACAAAGCCTACAAAATCGACTCTGGGGTTTGTACTTTGGACCAGGCACCCTGTCTTCAAGATAGAAAGACCTACCTTAGGTCTATAAACTATAGGTTTTAAGTGCAGCGACCTCAGATAGAAGGAAAATTATATCTGATGTGAGTGGTGTTAGCACCTGCTCACACAGGCTGCAGTGGCAGACCTGTAGTTAGTTCTTGTGGTCTCTTATGGGTGGCATAATGCATGCTGCGACCCGGAGAGACTCCTTGTGTGCCTATGCTCTGGGTACCTTAGCGCCATATATTAGGGACATAGAAGGGTACACCAGTGGCCAATTAGGAAGGCGCCAAAGTACTTACCATAGTCCAATTTAGGGAGAGAGCACAGTAACTGGGGTCCTGATTAGCAGGATCCTAGTCAGACTAGTCAGAAAATCAGTGTCACCAGCATAAAGTGGGCTGACCATGAAGCTGATCCTACTTTCCTACAACTGTGGAAGTGTCTCTCCTCACCTTACCGCAGAAGACTCCGAGTTTGAGCAGGGCACCTTTACTCTTAATAGAGCTCCCGCATACAGGGGAGGTCAGCTCTGGTTGTGTTAGTGATTTGAGGGTTGGGTTTTGTGTGTAGGGGTGGTGGGCGACAGACTTCTCAGCCTTCCCTGTTGAGAAGTTTTAGTTAAGTTATGGGGACACATACTTGCAGGGGTCTAGTGGAGGTAGGTGGGGTGCGTGTTTGGGGATGGCCTGACACAAACTCTGGGATTCAAAATTCTTACAGCTCAGGAAGGGAGGGTACAGACATGTCTGCCATTTAGTTGTCGCCGTGGTGGAGAGGGGCACATGCACCACACTACTCTGCCACCAGAACGTTGGCTGAGGTTAATTTCTTTACATTCTATACACCCAGTAGCAAGATCAGTGGTACTCTGCCTTTAGACGCCAGGACTCTCATGGAATGTTAATGGTGAATCAGTAAATTCTTGGCTAGAGGTGCCTATACCACACTGGGACATGCAGGATTCACGTCGGGGTAACCTTTTGGATAGAAAAAGCCCTCTCTACTCTGTGGTACGACAGTGAATAGACATGTCTGACAGATATGTAGGAGTGAAAGGGTTCTGGGTACGCAATGAGGTTAAGTTAATCAGTACATATGGCACACCTAGACTGCAGCCACCCACACTGGGGAGGCACAATGAGCGCTTACTGGAGGCACTTTCTCCACATCACACTGGAGTTGGATAGGACAGGTTCTTCAGGGTTGGCCACGTCACCCACTCCACTCTCCCGATTTGCCATGACACTTGGCCTTTCAGACGAGGAGAGCACACCTCACTGATAGAAAGTATTCCTACTTCTCCGGAACCCCTAGGGTGTTTTCTCAGCTGGACTATATGTTCACCCCAGCTGGGGACGTGGGTTCTAGACAGCAGTTAGAGCTAGAATTTCTGATGGATACATCTGTCAGTGAATTACTCACCTTGTGAATATCCCCTGTGCCAGCAGCATTAGGAAATTTTTCGTAGCTCTCCACGCCGACGAGGACGACGTCACAGAAGCATGGCTCCGCTCGCGGCTCCGCTGACATCACTAGAGCCATAATAGAGCCTCGTCGGCGTCATGACGTCAGTTCCCTTTTTTCCACGCCGTCGACACAAACAGTTTTTTGGGACTCCGTAGTTTTGTTGCTACATTGTGGTTTTGGCTTGCTTCTCTTGTTTAATTTCTAAAGATGTCTTCAAGGAAGTCTGGTTTCAAGCCCTGTCAGGAGTGTGGGGGCCATATGTCCATTACGGACCCCCACGAGGATTGTGTCTGGTGCCGGTCATCGGATCACGACGTCGAGGGTTGTGCTTGCTGTCGCAAGATGAATCCGGAGGCTTTGAAGGAGAGAGAGGCCAAGCTGTTCATGGCGAAGATGTGACAGCAGAAGAGATCTTGAAGAAGATCAAGTTCGAGGTCAGGTTCGAAGTCAGGTTCGAAGTCGACGTAGGATCGTGCTTCAAAGTCAAAGAACGGCAAGTAGAAACAGAGGCCCGGCTCACGACGCCGTTCAGAAAAGGGCGCGGTTCCAAAATCAGCTTCTCCAGCTCCTCATCATCGTAAGGACTATCTCTCTCCTTCTCCATCACGCTTGAATCAGGGTACTCCTGCTCGCTCGGCTTCGCCTGAAGCTTCACTGGCGCGCTGTCCAACGCCGGCCCGATCTCCGACACCCGTTCAGTCTCTGGCTCCGGTCGAAGATGCTCCAGTACCTGACGAGTCTTCGACTCCATTGACTCCCCTGTCGAAGCCGGTTGCCCCGAGTCCGGTAATGCCTCAGCCTGAGTCTGTACTGGGCTCTTACCCTCCTTTCTCTGCCCCGGGGCAAGATCCATCGCATTACTTAAATGCAGTGTATGGTATTTTTGCAAAGGCTATGTACCCCTCCGGAGCGCTTTCGGGTCCCATGGGTCCTAATGCCTTTAACCTGGGGGTTCCTCAGGCTTATGCTCAGGCTTCCTTTATGCCATTTCTTCCAGCGGTGCCGTCCTGGCATTTCCTGGCGCCGGGGACATCAACGCCGTTTCCTTCATCTCCGGCGCCGTCTGCTCGACCTCGCTCGATTCAGGCTGTGCCTCCGGATCCGTGTTAGACGCCTGCTCTGGATCCGTCTGAGTCGTGTCTGGCGCCTCCGACGCCGGTTCCGATTAGGAGGTCCAGGCGAGAGGCGCAGAGGATTTTGGAGGAGCAGCGTTTTCGTGCAAAGGAAGAAATGGAGGAAGGTGAACTTCAAGAGTCAGAGGACTTATTTGAAGGTTTGAAGGAAGCAAGTGGCCTTGATATGTCCCCGTAATGGGAGCTTTCTCCTCCTTCGGATGCTCCTTCTAAGGATGTGGCTCCTTACCACAGAGTCATAAGGAAGGCAGCGGAACGTTTAGACCTACACCTTCCAACAGCTGAATTCAAGTCCAATAGTTTGACTGAGGTTCTTCATTCTCCCTCCACTGTCATAGAACCTCTATTGCCTTTTAATGATGCCATCGCTGGACTGATTTTGGAGGTCTGGTGTAAGCCCTTTTCAGCTCCAGCAGTTTCTAAACCTGTTGCTAGGAGGTATAGGGCGGCTCCAGGGGATCCGGACTTCCTAACATCTCATCCTTCTCCTGAGAGCCTGGTGGTTCAAGCTGCATGTTTTAAAAAATCTTCTGGGGCCTTTCCTCCAGTCCCTGGAGATAGGGAATCAAAAAAGCTTGATCAGTCGGCTAAAAAGGTGTTCTCCTCAGCTAGTATGGCCTTGAAGTCCACAAATGCCACATTTCTCTTGGGTCGTTTCATCCATGCTCTAATGGACTCTGCGAAACAGCTCGCTCCTAAATTGTCTGAGGAGGACAGACAGAATTTTAATGAGGTCTTGGTGGACACTCAAGCAGCTGCATGCCAGGTTATTCAAAGTGGCCTGGACACTGCGGACTATGGGATGCCAGGATTATGGGATCATCGGTTGCCACTAAGAGAAGTGCTTGGCTCAAGTCATCGGAGTTGTCTCCGGATGTGCAGGCAACTCTTCTTAACCTCCCTTTCGATGGTTCTGGGCTTTTTGGGAAAAAAAGCAGATGGAGCCTTAGAGATGTTCAAAGACAGCAAAGCCACAGCGAAGTCTCTGGGTCTACAGGCGCAGCCTAGAGGTTCATCTTACAGAAGGTACAGAGGTTTTGGAAGACCGTCCTTTCGGTCCTACAGGCAGCCTCGGCAGCAGCAGCAAAATACCCTGTATAAATCATATAGGGGCAAGAACAGGGGTCGTCCTCTAGGTAGTCAGCCCTCCTCTTCGTACTACAGGATCGGGAATTGGTCACTACAGACCTTTGGGTTCTAAATCTTGTGGAAAATGGGTATGCTCTTCCCTTTTGGGAAGTAATTCCAAATTACCCTCCTTGCCAAGGGGCATGTTCAGAGGACCACCTTCTTCTTCTGCAGGAGGAGGTCAGGGACGCTACTTCTGGTATTTCCTGATTCCCAAGAAGGATTGCAGGTTATGTCCAATCCTGGATCTCAGGATCTTGAATCTTTTCTGAAGCAGGTAAAGTTCAAGATGCTAACCCATGCGCAGGTTCTTCAAGCGCTGCAACAGGAAGACTGGATGGTGTTGATCGACTTGCAGGATGCGTATTTTCATATCCTGATCCTGAAGTCGCACAGGAAGTATCTCCATTTTTTCGGTAGGGTCGCAACATTATCAGTTTGCGGTTCTCCCGTTTGGTCTTACTACTGCACCTCGAGTCTTCACCAAGGTGATGGCAGTGATGGCAGCCCATCTCAGGAGGTTGGGGATTTCAGTTTTCCCCTACCTGGACGACTGGCTGATCAAAGCAGAGTCCCCAGAGAAGGTGCTTCATCATCTGCAGGTTACAACTCAGCTGTTGTACAAATTGGGTTTCTCGATAAACGTGCCCAAGTCTCACCTGGTGCCCTCTTAGCGCAACCTGTTTATAGGGGCGGTACTAGATACTACTGTGTGTCGAGCATTTCCACCTCCTCAAAGGATTCTCGACATTCAGGAAATGATTTCCTTGTTTTACAATGGAGCGGTAGTTCCAGTCCTTAAGGTCCTTCGCCTGCTCGGTCTGTTTTCTTCCTGCATTCTGTTGGTCAACCATGTGCGCTGGCACATAAGGGCACTCCGGTGGTTCCTCTGCAGGCAGTGGTATCAGCACAACGGAGATCTCAGGGAGTCAGTGAGGATCTCCAGAGAAGCTGCGGCGGATCTGTCATGGTGGAGCGTGGAGGGCAATCTGCCTCAAGGAAAGCCCTTCCATCTACCTCCATCTGTGGCCACAGTGATAACAGATGCATCCACTTAAGGGTGGAGTGCTCACCTGGGGGACCTGAAGATCAAGGGTCTTTGGTCTCCAGAGGAAAAGTTGCTTCACATCAACCTTCTAGAGTTGCGGGCTATACGTTTGGCGCTCAAGGCCTTCCTCCCTTCCCTTCGCGGTCAGTCGGTTCAAGTCCTGACTGACAACACTACTGCAATGTGGTATGTCGACAAACAGGGAGGAGTGGGGTTGCATTGTCTCTGCAGAGAGGCTCTGCCTCTCTGGTCCTGGGTTCAGGACCATCATATTTGTCTGATGGCAAATCATCTGGCCGGAGTTCTGAATGTGCGTGCAGACAGTTTCAGTCTACAGTTCTCTGCCGACCACGAGTGAAGTCTTCATCCGGAGGTGGTTCGTCACATCTTTTGGACGTGGGGGAACTCCTCAGGTGGACCTGTTTGCCACTCACGAACGCTCACTGCCTGTCATTCTGCAGTCTCCAGTAGTCGATGCAGGGAGCTTTGGGGGACGTGTTTCAGTTGAGTTGGGGTTCTCAACTCCTTTACAGTTTCCTCCCATACCCTTGATTCCTCGGGTTCTGAGGAAGATTCACCAAGACCGGGCCCAAGTCATATTGATCGCCCCGGATTGGCCAAGAAGGGTGTGGTACACAAATCTACTTCACCTCGCGTCGCACCCTCCGCTCCATTGCCCTATCAGGGCAGACCTCCTCTCGCAGTCGCAGGGGCAGGTTCTACACCCCCACCTCCAGAGCTTACACCTTCATGCCTGGAGATTGAACGGGGCAACCTGAATTTTTTCTCTCTCCTGCCTGACGTGGTGGACATTATTTTATCAGCCAGGCGTCACTCCACCAAGCCTATAGGTGGTCCAAATTTGTCAATTGGTGTGGGGAGAAGTCTATTGACCCTTTGAGGGCTCGCTTATCCAACATCCTTCAGTTTGCTCTCTCTCTCTAGACCAGCAGGGCTTTGCTGTGGCTACTGTGAAGGGCTATTTATAGGCTTTTTCGGCGTTCATTTGCCTGCCGTATCAGCCGTCTTTGTTCAAGTCGCCCATTGTGTTAAGGTTCATTAAGGGCCTTACTAAAAAGTTTCCGCCCACTCCCTTTATTGTGCCTCAATAGGACTTGAATCTTGTCTTTACCTACTTGATGGGTTCTCCCTTTGAGCCCTTGCACAAGTGTCCCTTGAGACTATTGTCTTTTAAAACAGTTTTTCTTGTTGCCATTACCTTGGCAAGGAGGGTAAGTGAGCTTCAAGCTCTGAGTTCGAAACCCCCATTCTTGACCATTCATGCTGATAGAATGGTACTTAGGACCAGGGCTGCTTTTCTGCCTAAGGTGGTAACTCCCTTGCTTCTGGGGCTGTCCATTACCCTTCCTACCTTCTTTCGTCCCACTCACTCTTCCAAGGAGGAGGAGCGGCTTCACTGCTTGGACCCTAAAAGAGCGGTGAGTTTTTACCTTGATAGGACTAAAGACTTTTGAGTGGATGACAAGCTCTTCGTGGGCTTCATTAGCTGCAGGAAAGGCAGAGCGGTGCACAAGCGCACCCTTTCCAGATAGATTATATTGTGCATCAAGATCTGTCACTCTTTGGCCGGTAAGGATCCTCCAGAGGGTATAAGAGCTCACTCTACCAGAGCAAAGTCTTCTACATCTGCCTTATCTAGGGGTGTTCCTGTGGAGGACATTTGTAGAGCAGCCACTTGGGTCTCCCTCCACACTTTTGCGAAGCATTTCTGCTTAGATTCCGAGGTGAGGAGGGACGGACACTTTGCACGTACCGTCCTACAGGACTTTTTGGTATAGAAGGGTGGACACCCTCCTCCGAGAGTGGGGACTGTTGTGGGACTCTATTCACAAGGTGAGGAATCCGCTGACAGATGTATCCATCAGAAGAACAAGTTACTTACCTTCGGTAACGCTTTTTCTGGTGGCTACAGTATCTGCCTGTGGATTCCTCACTGACCCACCCGCCTCCCCGTTGTCTACCCTTGTATACCTGCAATGATGATTATTTCAATCTGTTACTTTTAATGGAAGTGTATTTTACTTTTTGCCTTAATGTATTGATTTCACACTGTGTGTGTTGGTTTGGATACTGTGTACTTTGTATGCTGTATATATTTGTGTCGGTCCGTCCTTGTGCCTCGAAGGCACGGAAAAAAGGGCGAAACTGACGTCATCACGCCGACGAGGCTCTCTTATGGCTCCGGTGACGTCAGTGGAGCCATGCTTCTGTGACGTCGTCCTTGTCGGCGCGGAGAGCTACGAAAAATTTCCGAATGCTGCTGGCGCAGGGGATATTCACAAAGTGAGGAATCCACAGGCAGATACTGTACCACCGGAAAAAGCGTTACCGAAGGTAAGTAACTTGTTCATCTGGCCCGGAGACTGCCTGGCCACTCCCTTTGATGGTGAGGTTTGGTGTGCGAGGGGGTGGGGCCTGGAAGCATAACACATGGGTTCTGAGGGAATGGGAGGTGAGTGGTCGGCTATTGGTAGACTCTGAGCTTTATTTAAGAAAACGAAAGCTCAGTCACATCTATAGTGGTGCTCTGGAAGGCGTATGAGCCAGTCCTTCAAGACCTTGCTCAAAACCCAATCGATTGGAAAAAGAGGAAGGCGAGCGCACCCTGGAGTGGCTTGAGAGTCAGCCTCTGGAGCTTGAGTGTGACTTGGGACCAGAGCCGGAAACCCCATCCTCAGGAAGTTAGAATTACTGAGGACAGAATATTGAGAGTTGGTGCCAGAAGGGGCAAGGAACCAAATGTTTGGCTACTCTATATAGGCTGTATGATACTGGTGACAAAGCTGGGAAACTTTAAGCATGGCTAGGCCGGAGGCCAGATGGGTGCCCCGAATGTAGGGACCGAAGGGGGACTATTCTGATACTGATAAGGCTATCTCTGGAATCTTTGCATGTTATTATGAAGGGTTCTATTGGGCTCAGCCTTTACAGGAGGTATCCCATATTGAGAATTACCTCGGGTCTGTTATAACTCCTATATTAGATTCTGAGACATATGCTGAGCTGGAAGCGGAGATCACCCTGGAGTCCGCCACAGCTAAGTTGAACTCCAACAAGGCCCCGGGGCCCAACAGGATTCGTGTGGAATTGTTTAAGCGCTATATAGGAGTGCTAAACCCCCACCTCTTGAGCATGTTCTTAGAGGCTGGCCAGCAGTGTGTTCTCCTAGGCGACCACAGGCGGGCCGTTCTAGTGGTAATACAAAAAAATAGTAGGCCAAGGGAGCGCTGTGGCTCCTACCACTCAATCGTGTTCCTCAATATTAAGGTTAAAGTTCTAGCCATGATATTATGTTAAGTTAAAATACTACTTGAGCGTGACGCACGCCCTTGGGTGTCTTGGCGCTATCTTAGCAAATAGCAGGGTGAGACAAGATGGAGAGCTAAAGAGTAAAAAGCCAGGTTTTCAGAAGGTTTTTGAAAACCTGTAGAGCAGGTGCCGATCTTGTGTATTGGCTGAAGATTCCATTCTTTTGTTGCTCCCACCAGGAAGCTGCATCCACCTTATTTGGTTGTCTTAAATTTGAATGTGGTAACTTTGTAGGATCCAATTGATCTCAGGTTTCTATTGGTAACGTACCAAGAAATGGATTTTCTCAAAGTCTGGTCCTGTGACATGCAGAGCTTTGGAGAGGAGGCAGAGTGCCTTAAATTACATACGTTTCTTGATCGCTAGCCAATGCAGATCTTTGATTGCTTGGGAAACTGAGTTGTGTTTGGTAAGGTCAAGAAGTAATCTGGCAGCGGCGTTTGTAGTACTTCAAGCTTCTAGGGATATTGTACCTGAAGATTGATGTTAAGTCAATTAGGATAATCCATTGTAGATAGGACTAGAGAGGCAATTACTGTTTTTCTAGAATTGTTGGGAAGCAAGTGTATGATTTTTCTTATGATTC
The DNA here is from genome assembly GCF_964261635.1 of Lissotriton helveticus. NCBI lineage: Eukaryota > Metazoa > Chordata > Amphibia > Caudata > Salamandridae > Lissotriton > Lissotriton helveticus. Next base: position 835,123,231 of record NC_136063.1, on the reverse strand, counting down.
TAAGAGTGTTATAAGGGGAGGAAGTTAAGTTTGTCATCCAGCATTACCCCGAGGCTTTTAGCCTTTGTGGTGGGTTGGGGTAAAGCCCCCAGTTCCGATGGTTAGCAAGCTGTGGACCAGAGATGAGGTTTGTTTCCCAGAAGAATCACTTCAGTTTTATCTGAATTAAGTTTAAGACCATGATTACTTATACATATGCCAATCACTCCCATGCATTTATGAAGGTGATCACTAGTGTAACTGGTGTCGTTAGCAGCAGATAGAATGATCTGCGTGTCATCTGAATATGAAGTAAGAATGAAGCTAAAGGATTGGCCACTAGACTCCTGCAGGTCATCAGGCCAATGATCCACAGGGACCAGTCTGGCTTTATGCTGGTCAGGTTGACACAATAGTAACGCGCAATTGGTTGAACTAGATGGACCGATTGGAGCCACACAGCTTTCTAGCGCTGAACACAAAAAAGGCATTTGCGGGGCATTGGCCCTTTCTGGAACACACCCTGGTGAAATTTGGGTTTGGTCCCTGGTGCAGCAAGTAGGTGCAGCAAGTAGGCGTGACTACTATATCAGGCCTGATGGCTGCAGTCAGGGCTAATGGAACGCTGTCCTCTGATTTTCCCTTTGGGAGGGCTGGCCACTATCCACTCTTCTATTTGCCCTCTCTATAGTTGCTTGCCTGCTTGGTTCGATCTCATCCTGAAATCAATGGATTCAAAATCATGGGGGAGGATGACATTGAAGAAAAGATTTCGCTTTACGTGGACAATATTCTTTTATATATTACAGAACCGCCAACTTACATCCCCTTAATTTTTCACCTGCATGAGGAGTATGGAAGCTATTCTGGTTACTGAACAATTGGGACATATCAGTACTCTATCTTCCACACAGTGGGACAGATGTGCCTTTACTACCCCTGTATTTGACGTATGCACTGGACTTATTTAAATATCTTGGTATATTCATGACACTTGTGAAGGGCCTATGGTCTGCCTAGAATCTTGGTAGAGTGGTGAGGGCATGTCAAGAAGAGCTGAAAATGTGGCGGGCCTGCCTCTTACACCAATGGGGCGAGCAGCAAGTTCAAAATGATCTCCCTCCCAAAATTGCTTTGTTTTGCAAAATGCATATTATCGGATCTCCCCAGAGGTCCTCACCAAGATTGTGGGGGACATGCACCTCCTGTTGTGGAACAGCAAACACACTAGAATTGACCTGAAATCCTGGCCAGCAACCAGTTTAATAGGGATTAGCCCTACCTTACTGGTAAGCCTATTACTGGGAAACCATGTTAATGTTAATGCGTGGATCTTTGCCCCAGTGGATCACTCAACTTTTTGGCTGGAACTGGTGCAGTGGTGGTGTTGGGGGGTGGGGTGGAAGAGAATCCTGCCTACACTATCGCTACAGAGGTTTGGGGATGTGCCGCTTCCTCCTGGCCACGCAGGAGGCCTTAGTAGCCTGGAGAAATGCCACAAAAATTCTTAAGATGGCACCTTAGACCCTTGCCAGAGACGCCCTCGTGGGAGGGAAAGTGGCTCCCAGAAAAACAGAAACTGCAACACTTTGGGGCCTGAGATCCTATTGAGATCTCGAAGGTTGGGGACTTATTGTAGAGGGCCATGATATCATGTAATTTGCCTCTCTGACGAGTGCTTGACTTGAATGCCAACCAATTTCTACACTATGCACAGATAAAGCATGCATGGGGGGGCAGAGGAACTCCCCAGGGAGGGTATCCAGAGTCCTCCCCGTTAAAATGGTGGTGCTCACAGAGTAGTTGGGAAAAGATGCGATCTCCTTCACTTTCAAAACCCTAAATAACATGCTGGATACCCTAACTAGGCTGTGAGGAAAGTCGGCGGAAGGCGTGGGAGACCACGAGAATATTAATTGGGAGGCTGTGCTGATGCGCATGAGGGAGGTGGCAAGTAAAAAGTGTCTCCGCTTTGCCCAATTCAAGATACTGTATAGAGTGCATTATGATTTACGGAGACTGCATGCTATGGGGAGAGTACAGAATCTGCGTTGTCTGAGGTGTTAGGGAGACCATGGCGCCTTTATTCACACAATTTGGGGTTTCCCCCCACTGATCCAGGATTCCTGGGCACCGATTGAGGAACTCCAGGCGTCTTTCGGAATCAGTCCCGCTTGGCCCCAAATTCATTGTCTTGGGGTTCCCCAACGACAAATTACCCCGAGCTAAGCTTTTATTCTGTGCTCTTGGCCTCATAGTTGCAACAAAGGGACATGGCTCGCTACTGTTGTACGCAGGAATATCCGACGCCACAGGAGTGGAGATATGGGGTATGGATATGTATATTGTGGCGCAAAAAGCAATGTATTCCAGAAGGTGCTGACTTCGTAATATTTAGGGCAGTTGGTTGCAATATCATTCTGGAAGTATCAGATGATGGGATTCGGAGCGAGGATATGCACTAAGGGGTAGGCGTATGAAGTGGTCCAATGTTTTGGTGCATGGGACTTATTTTTTTCATTCTGCGTATGCATTTTGTGATGACTGTCTGGGGAGAGGGTGGTGGGTGAGGGCAGGGGGTTGTTTATGGTTCTAGTTACTTCCATATTGGCAGTGGAGCTATACTTATACATCTTCTAAGATGATATTCAGTATAATTGATGTGCTGTCTGGAAAATAAAATATATATATTTTTTAAAACTCTATTTTTGGGTGCCATCACATCTGCTAGACATGTCAGTGTGTTACAAGTCTTGTGCTGTCAAGCAACCCTGTCCCCCCTCCATCTACTACTTTCTTCCCACACAAGTTGGTGTTACGAACTAGAGCTGCTTGTATTCCCAAGGTGATCTTTCACCTTGCCTAATCCTTGACCCTCTCAGCCTTTGTGAGAAAGTAGCTCTATATATACAATGGACAATAATGAAGTACAGGGTGTATAGAGTCCACAAACCCCAAATGTATAACAGAGGTTAAAGTCAGGACTGACCTTACTCTCAAAAGTTGTAGCTTGGTCGAGCAGTAAGGCAGTACCAGACGGCAGTGCAAAGCATTTGTTGTACACACTCAGTCAGCAAAGGATTTTAGAACCAACAGGCATAAAAATATACTTTGCTAGCTATGAGAACTCTCATGTAATTACTTTGCAAGGAAGCAATAAAGTTGATGAACACAATAAGTACGGGAGTTGCTGAAGGCAACTCAAGTCTAGACACACTTTAGCATTGAGCTCAATGGATTGCTACCTTAAAAGTACAGTTGATTACAGCACAGATTACTTTAGTAGTTCCAGGACTAGATCCTAGATTCAGTCCTGGAGTCTAAGCTGAAACCAAATTAGCAAAAACGTTTTAGTTACTGTGGTGAATTTTCATGAATATAAAGCGTTTTTAAGAGTTCAAACTTTTCAATGACAATCTGGCAGTGTTATTCAATAGGAGAAAATTCAGGTTGCAGGTAAAGTATGATCGTGCTACTTTTGTAATCCAGTACTGGGCTTCTAGGGCCAGCACTTGGGTCTGAACTTAAAACAGGTAGGTAATTGTGTTTCAGTAGTTCGTATGATTTTTAAAGAATATTTCAAGTTTTCAAAAGTAGGCACTTGGAAGAAATTTTATAGAAAAGCGTACAATGGGTTCCTATGGAGAAAATACAGATTACTAGTAAACCCGGTAAGGATTACTTTTGCGGTTCAGTACTGGGCTGCAAGGTACAGTACTGGCTTCTCGCCTGCTTGCAGGTGAGTACTTCGGAATTTGGACTTTGGCTGATTTTATATGAATATTTGCAGTTTTTAAAACTTCACACCTGGAATATTTTCGAGTCAAAATTGGTCAATGTTATCCAATGGCAGGTAAGTGAGTTACCGGTTTCCAGGTGAGTACTTGGCTGATGAAGTTAAGGTTCCGGGTATAGACTCAGGGGTTCACCAGGGTCAGGTAAGTACAGTCGGTTCCGCCCCAGCAGCGCAGGGCCGGCCCAGGTGCAGAGGTAGGTAGGCCCAATGATAACCAATGAGGGGAAGGGGCCTTCGGTTGGTGGCTGCTGGCTAACAGGCCACGCGGCTGTGGAAGCTGGGCTCCTGGTCGCTTGCTCAGGGCAAGGGAGGGGAAGTAGGGTAAGACAAAGGTGGCACAGCCAGCGGCACTCGGGCGGTTGGGTGCAGGGTGCTTTTGAGCCGTCGGGCGCTCAATGTTATCCAATGGGAAAGGTCAAAAAGGAACAAAGGTTGCAGGCTCAGGGATGGAGACCCTCCAGGGGCGACCAGCACTGAGAGGTAAGTTGGGATCTTGGAGTACAGGTAGGTACCCCAAAGGGAGGCACAGGGGGCTATAGGGCGCCGGGTGCGGTGGTGTCTTTGGGTGTCGAAAAAGCTTACCCTCGGCTGGTCGTGGTTGGGGTGGCCCCTGGTTCTGAGACTGCAGGCGTCAGCTGGTTCGTCGAGGAGGGTCTTCGGGCACTGGACCTCGGGTCCCAGTCGCCGGGGGGACGTCCTCGTGGTCTTGGTTCGGTTGGGCCCGGGCTCGGCAGGTGCAGAGTGGGCTGGTCCGGAGCTTCCTGGTTGGCACCAGGTGGGTTGTTGCACCAGAGCCACTGCTGATGGGAGTCCCAGTCTTTAAGAGGGTCAAGGCAGGCAGGTCCTCCGAGTGTCCCAAGGTTGCTGTCCGCAGGAGTCGCCGGGATTAGGCAGGAGCAGGTTCCAGGATCGACAGGCCGGTAGGGCTGGGGCCAAGTCAGTTGTTGTCGTCCTGTTAGCAGCTGCACGACGGGTCTTCTTCTTCTTGATCTTATTTCTTTTCGTATCGGGTTCTGAGGAAGGAAGGTTCAGGGAGCCCCTAAATACTGAATTTAGGGGCATTACAGGATCGGGCAAAGACACCCCCTAACCTGCTCCTCTCCTGTGTGAGGGGGGCAGGAGCCTAGCTGGGATTGGGCAGGGCTCCCCATCTACAAGATGGCCGGAGCCCGGGGTCGGCTTCACCTAGTCTCCCCCACCTGAGGGGTGGGGTTGGCACAGGCTGGCACACCACCCTTCCTGACTTAGTTTTTCCCGCCAGTCTTCCCGCCAGAGTGGGGGTTAGAACTGGTGGGGGCCAGTTGCTGGGTACAGCAAATGGTCTGGAGAAGCTCACAGAGGCGGCATGCCTTTGAAGCTTCCCCCTGCCCATCCTGGGGGAGGAGACCTAACACCTCGCCCAGGATGTGAATTGTTGCAGGCCCAGGAGAGCCGGGGGCTCTCCACCCAGGGGTCCAGCAACATGTCTGCTGTGTGGCAGCCTCTGCGGCCACTCAGCCCAGACATGGATTGTAGGTTAGGATTTCTGACGGCATCTTTAAGATGCCCTCCGGTGCATTTTAACATTAAATCCCACACTGGCATCAGTGCGGGTTTAATGTGCTGAGAAGTTTGGTACCAAACTTGTCAGTTTTCAGTGTAGCCATTATGGTGCTGTGGAGTTAGTAATGGCAACCTCCCAGCACCATATACTCTTAATGGCATCACTGCACTTACAGTGCCCAGGAATGTCCCTCGGTACTTTAGGGACACAAGGCTCATGCACCCGTGCCCACACCTCTGGCATAGGGCACCCAGCTAGAGGGGTGACTGAAGTATGCCAGGGCAGTGGTTTCTGTGGGCATGACACACAGGGATATGTGCCATGTCGACTCTTGGTTTAGTTCTGTACTTAGGCACTCAGCCTGCAAAGGCAGTGTGGGGGTGCCAGGGTACAGGGCCCGAGGGTGGCACAATAGGTGCTGCAGCCCTCAGGGGTCTTCTCTGGTCTCCATGCCCTGGGTACCTAGGGTACCATTAACTAGGGGCTGGCAGGTGGCCAGAGATGCCAATTGGGTTTTTAGTTTCAGCACAGTGTTAGGGAAGGAACACAGGCCCTGGGTACCTGGTTGGCAGGAACCCAGAGCACACTCAGTCAAAGCACATCAGCAGTTCAGAAAAAAGTGGGGGCATAACAAGGCAAGAAAGATGGCACTTTCTCACAGCCTTCTTCCCACCAGCTCATCCTTCCAAGGAGGAGGATCGGTTGGATCTGAGGCAGGCGGTTAATTACTTTCTGGACCGTGCCAAAGATTATCGTACTGATGACTAGCTCTTCGTGGGCTATTGTGGAGCCAAGAGGGGGGCAGTTCATAAGGGGACTCTATCCTGATGGATCATCCTCTGCATTAAAATCTGCTGCACCCTTACCCAGAAGGAGCAGCCTGAAGGAATCCAAGCCCATTCCACCTGGGGATGTCCACCAATTCGGCACTGGCTTAGTTTTGCAGTGGTTCCGGCGTAGAGGGAGTTGCCGTAGTCCAGTCGGCTGATGACGAGTGCCTGGGTGACCGTCTTTCTGGTTTCGGTGGGGATCCACTGGTAGATCTTACGTAGCATGCGTAGGATGTTGAAGCATGACGAGGAGAAGGCGTTGACTTGTCTGGTCATGGATAGGGAGGAGTCCAGGATGAAGCCCAGGTTGCGTGCGTGGTCTGTTGGTTTGGGTGCGCTGCCCAGGGCAGGGGACCCCCAGGAGTCGTTCCAGGCGGAGGGCGACGATCCCAGGATGAGGACTTCCGTCTAATCTAAATTCAGTTTCAGGCGGCTGTTCATCATCCACTCGGCTACGTCTTTTATCCCTTCGTGTAGGTTGGTTCTGGCGGTGGCGGGGTCGTTGGTGAGGGAGAGGATCAGCTGGGTGTCGTCGGCGTTGGAGATGATGTTGAGGTTGTGTTGGCGTGCGATGGCCGCGAGGGGGCTCATGTAGATGTTGAACAGCGTGGGGCTGAGTGATGATCCTTGTGGTACGCCGCAGATGACTTTGGTGGCTTCTGATCTGAACGGGGGGGAGCGGACTCTGTGTCCTTCCGGTGAGGAAGGAGGTGATCCATTCCAGTGCCTTCTCCTGGATTCCGATGTTGCTGAGGCGCTGTACTAAGGTGCGGTGGCAGACCGTGTCGAACGCCGCGGAGAGGTCCAGGAGGATGAGGGCCGCTGTTTCCCCGTTGTCGAGCAGGGTTCGGATGTAGTCGGTGGCTGCGATGAGGGCGGTCTCGGTACTGTGGTTGGCCCGGAAGCCGGACTGCGAGTGGTCGAGGGATCTATTCGTCTCGAGGAAGGCGGCCAGCTGTCTGTTGACGATCTTCTCGATGACTTTGGCAGGAAACGGGAGGAGCGAGATGGGGTGGTAGTTTTTGAGGTCGTGGGGTCTGCTGATGGTTTCTTCAGTAGGGCGCTGAGTTCGGCGTGCTTCCAGCTCTCAGGGAAGGTTGCGGTGTCCAAGGAGTCGTTGATGATGTCCTGTAGATGGGGTGCGATGACGGAGGCGGCCATGTTGAAGACGTGGTGAGGGCAGAGGTCGGTTGGTGTTCCGGAGTGGATGGAGTTCATCGTGTGGATGGTGTCTTTGGTGTTGATCGGGGTCCAGGCGCGGAGGGTGGTGGTGTGGGGCGTTGGTGCGGTCGTAGGGTGCGTCGGCTGTGTGCTGAAGCTGTTGTGTATGTCTGCGATCTTGCTGTGGAAGAACGAGGCGAGCGAGTTGCAGAGGTCTTGCGATGGGGTGATGTCGTTGTTTCCGGCGCTGGGGTTGGAGAGCTCTTTGACGATGTTGAAGAGTTCCTTGCTGTTGTGGGCGTTGTTGTCCAGTCGTTCCTTGAATGCGGTTTTCTTGGTGGCGTGGATCAGTTGGTGGTGTTCTCGAGTGGCGAGCTTGAGGGTGGTCATGTTGTCTGGTGTCGGGTCTCTGCGCCAGGCTTTCTCGAGGGCTCGGCAGTTCTTCTTGGAGCTCTTGAGTTCGTCGGTAAACCAGGATGCTTTCTTGTTGCCGGGTCTGCTGGGAGGGGTCTTCAGTGGAGAGAGGTCGTCTGCGCAGTTGCTGATCCACCTCGTGAGGTTGTTGGCGGCTTGGTTGGGGTTCGCTGAGCTGGCGGGAGGGTTCTGGCTCAGGGATGCGGCGAGCTGATCGGTTGTGATCTTGTTCCAGCTTCTGCGGGGGACCTGTTGCTGGTGGTGGAGCGTGGTTCGTCTGAAGCTGAAGTGGACGCAGCTGTGGTCTGTCCAGTGGAGTCCGGTGGCGTGGCTGAAGGAGATGTCCTTGCTGGAGGAGAAGACTGGGTCTAGCGTGTGGCCGGCGTAGTGGGTGGGAGTGGTCACCAGTTGCTTGAGTCCGAGGTTGGCGAGGTTGTCCAGCAGGGTGGTGGTGTTGCGGTCGTTGTTGTTATCCAGGTGGAAGTTGAGGTCCCGGAGGAGGATGTAGTCAGCGTATGGGAGGCCACGTGGGCTGATGAAGTCGGCGATGTCTTCGCTGAATTGAGTGCGTAGTCCCGGGGGTCTGTAGATGAGGGTGCCTCTGAGGGTTGTCTTGGGGTCGGTGTGGATCTGGAAGTGCAGGTGTTCGGCGGCTGTGAGGGTGTTGTCGGAGTTGGTCGTGAGACGGATGGTGTTCTTGTGGACGATGGTGATGCCTCCTCCCGTCTGGTTGGCGCGGTCCCTCCGGGTGATCTTGTATCCGTCCGGGATAGCGATGGCGATGTCTGGTGCTGAGGAGGCGTTCATCCAGGTTTCCGTGAGGAAGGCGACGTCTGGAGCTGTGGTGTCGAGAGGTTCCAGAGTTCTAAGGCGTGTCTGTGGACGGAGCGGGTGTTCAGCAGGATGCATTTCAGGTGGTTGCTGCTGGTGCTCGTCTTGGCGGGTGCGGTGCAGGTCCGGGAGCAGGAGAACTTGCAGGAATGGCAGGTGTAGGGTGCGTCCGTGGGTGCGTCCTGGGGTGGCTTGGTGGCAGCCGGGGGTCTGGCCGGTGTTGAGAGCGTTGAGGATGGCGTGGTCGTAAGTCCGGCGGGTGGGCTGGCCTCTACGGGGGCCAGGGGGACTGGCGCTGGGCGCGGTCCAGGCGCAGACGGGCTTGCCTTTGGCACGCCTTCGGCGCACCATAGGCGCGGACGCTGCGCGTGCGCGCGGACTCCGCCATAAATGGCGTAGTGGGGGGGGGGCGGAGCGAGGGAGGAGCAGCTGGGAGGCAGGAGCGGGGTGGCGAGTGGGGGGGAGCGTGCGGGGATGCCGGAGGGAGCGGGGGTGGGGCCGTGGGGGAGCAGCGGCAGGGAGCGGGGTGGGGCAGGCAACAACGAGGGACAGAGGGACAACTAAAGGGCACACACGAGAACGGCAGAAAAGAAAGTACAGTTACCAATACGAACAAAAACGGCAAGCAGGCACAGGGACAGTCTGGGAACAGGGGCCAACCAAGACAGGGGCAGTCTTGCGCTCGGCAGCGGCGGCAGCAGCGGTAGTAGAGCGGGCACACTCGGGGTGGCCACGCGGCAGGAGGAGCGACCGGGCCGGCCAGGTCAGGTCAGGTCAGGTCACAGCTCCTGGCCCCGTGAGCCACTCCTTAAGGGAGGAGCAGCTGGGATGCGGGAGCGGGGTGGCGAGTGGGGGGGAGCGTGCGGGGAGGCCGGAGGGAGCGGGGGTGGGGCCGCGGGGAGCAGCGGCAGGGAGCGGGGTGGGGCAGGCAACAACGAGGGACAGAGGGACAACTAAAGAGCACACACGAGAACGAGAACGGCAGCAAAGAAAATACAGTTACCAATATGAACAAAAACGGCAAGCAGGCACAGGGTCAGTCAGGGAACAGGGGCCACCCAAGACAGGGGCAGTCTTGAGCTCGGCAGCGGCTGCAGCGGCGGGAGTAGAGCGGGCACACTCGGGGTGGCCACGCGGCAGGAGGAGCGACCGGGCCGACCAGGTCAGGTCACAGCTCCTGGCCCCGTGAGCCACTCCTTAAGTACCTAAGTCATATCAAGTCAATATTAAGTGGCTTGTGAAGCACCAGTGTCTAACCATGTAGGTCTTACCCATTCCACCTTGCATCTAATTTGTGTTCCTTGATAATTGATCAGTATATTCCGTGGTGGTGGTCCAAGATACTCTGCTGAGTCATTTGACTGCCACTCTGAGTTTTCTCCTCTCCCTTTTAAAAGTATTTATCACTGCCTGAAGTTGTTTTATCTGTGTGTGTGAAATTGTTAGAGGGACAGTTTAGTATAGGCAAAGGACTTTAGGGGAAAATGGTCATTTGTACCACAGTAACTCTCTGAAGCAAGGTTTGAGTACCCATGTTCCTTGAATAAAAGGTCTTTTGAACATATTGTAATAGGGAAGAATAGTTATGGTTTACTATCTATGCTGTGGTTTGCCTACTTGATCAGCGGACCAGTGGTTGGAGGTGATGTTTGGTCTGGGAGCTTGTTGAGTGATAGTACCTCACAGCTATTGTTTAGGAAACAGTTCAAGGTCTACCTCTTTAAAGGTTACTAAAACACAATGATTCATCAGTCCACAAACCAGCTACTTCTACTATCATTTTCTGGCTTTATGCTTGTCTTTAACCATGTACAGCGCTTTGCTGCCGTTTGGCTAGGTTCACGCTATACAAGTACCCCATTCATACATAATTCTGTAGCTTAATTTCGAAATATGATACTGTGTGTATAACTGATATAGGTGGCAGAGATCTTGATTGATCAATAACCGAGACCTTGATGTCCTCTGCAATTATTATAAAATTAAGTTGATCGTCCCCAAACTTGACCCCTTTAAGATTGTTATGCTGAATATAATTTGCAAAGGGGGCCCTCCTCATTGGGCAAACTACTCAAACTGCCCACGCCTGCCCATGCCTCAGAGCGCCCGAGAGTACCTGATAACGGCCTGACAACGGCGTATTAGCCCCCGGCAGTCTTTTTCTATCATCACACCTGATCTACGGTTGCCGCCCTTCTCTCCCAGGCAAACCATCACAAGTGCCTGCCTTCAGAGAATGCTCAGAAAATTAACGAACAAAAGAATAAGCAGAACCACCTCAGTGTTTTTTCAGTAGCAAACCCACTGGCTTCGAGTATAACCTCTAGTATAACTTCCAGTCTGGCATCCAGTATTGGCTCAGACAGTTCACCCCCTACAGCGCCTTCAAGTGTTAATGCCAAAGCTCTTTCATTTTATCCCTCTAGTAATACTGTTGAATCTGTAGCAGGAGCCGCCAGAGAGTGCCAGAGAGCTGAACGAACGAACGCCATTCCGAGTAGAATCTTACAGCGCTAACCAGCACGGCTGACCGGCATTACCAACGCTCCTTCCCGCTGCCGTGGGGAATCGCTGCCTGAACCCCCTGCCGGAGTTTGCTGAACTACTGGAGCTGCCTGCGGAAGCCTGTGGGAAGCTCACCCGCCCACGCCTCTCGCACCTGTATCCATTCTGCACCCGCTCTGCTCACCGGGACCACCGAGCCGCAGAGGTTCACGGCAGCACCTCCTTCTCCGCGGCTCCTGTGCATTGGAAGCCGCACACAGTTGAGCCGCGTGAGCCGAGGGGGGAGGGGGGGGGGCGGCCCAAGCCCCAGCCCAAGCCCCAGCCCCAGCCCAAGCCCCAGCCCCAGCCCCAGCCCCAGCCCCAGCCCCAGCCCCAGCCCCAGCCCCAGCCCCAGCCCCAGCTCCGGCAAGCTGAGGGCTCCCTAGCATCTACCACGAGCCTCCTGCGGGGGTATAAGCATAAGTGACTGTTGGATGTCTGTGAGCACCTACAGTAACTTAAAACTCAACTGAGTGCCCTCCTCTGCGACTCTGTGACTCGGGGGTGTTACAGCAGCAGCAGTAGCAGATGAGCCTGGGATCAGTACTGGAACTGGAACCGGAAACCGGGTGACGGGCGTCAGGAAGGTGAGGGGGAAGGCGTGCCGCAACTCCCACGAACCGTGGAACCACACTGAGACCCGCTGAGTCCCACGGAGACACCGGTTGCGACCCACGGAAAAGGCAGCAGGGGCTGTGAACCTTTCATAACACCACAGCGGGAAACCAGCAAATCACCAGCTAAAAGGGGAGGTTAGTGGTTTCTCTTAACCCTCCCACCTACTGACATTCCATCACGTTCCACTCCCATCTTGCTCTAGACTAAAACCTGCTAGCCATCAAATTACTACAGCCTGTTACTGCTTCATCAGTTCTCTGTGGCTCGCTAACTTACCAACTCGGACGGAACGACTCATGTCCCACCCTGCCAGCTAGCTGTGCCAGCCGTGAGCCAGGCACTCAGGTCAGGCCTGCAAGCCCAGCACCCTAGTCCCTAGTCCCCCAGCCTCAGCCTCAGCCTTAGCCTCAAGCCTCAATCTCAGTCCTTGGGGCTTAGCTTAGCGAGCAAAGTCCTTGCGCAGTAAGTTGGGCAGCAAGCAGGGACAAAGTCAAGCATCTCACAGGATACCCAGCACCACAACAATCTGACCCCCTATTCCTCTTACATCACTGGGAGTGGTGCGTAACTACCTTTGACAGCACCGCAGAGGCTCAGCAAATTCAACATGAGGTCAGGCAAGAAAAGGGTCCACCTGGAAAGTAAGCCGAAACTCAAATCAAAAACGAAGTCAAAGGCAAAGCTGGAGACCACATCAAGCGTCAGCGAAACAGAAAACGTCAAAGAAGTTAGCGGGAGTTGGGCAGTGACTCAAGGAGAACCTGGAGAACCTCGAGTGTCCAGCGATGGAGTCTCGCCGGCTGCGATCTCTCGTCCCAACCTACGACAGCCAAAAATCACGTAAAAATTTAATTTCATGAAAGATCCTTTTTTCCACTATTTTCTCGTCCAGTGGGAAAATTCAGGGCCTACAGGATTCAGTTCTTCCCCTATCCCCGGGGGACCTGCTTCTTGTTCAACCTCCGCAGCAAGCCAGCTGCACTTCATCTCACTCTCCCACATCGGTCAGTCAACCGGCTTTGAGTCCAGTAACAGCAGGGGCAACTGGGGCCCTGGTCGATCGCGAGCTCTCCAACAAGGCCACTTGCAGACCATCACCTTCGCCAGCAGGAGCCTGGGGGGCAACGTCAGTCTTCCATCTACCTTACTCTGTCACGGTCCCAAACACCACCCTGGCACCAGCAGCCTTATCCCCATGTGCATCAAGTCAGACACAATCGTTTCACGCACCATTCTTTCACCAGCAGCGGTGTGGAGTTCAATCAACGGCAAGAAGCCCTGAGCAGTGATGACACAGGCAACCTAAACAACTTCCCGACTGTAGATAAAAGCCATCTGGCCCAAACGGATAATATAAGATCCCACTCACAGCCCCCAGAAGGTGCAGTAAAAGACCAGCTAGATCACAGTAAAGAGGACTGGTCGAACAGACCAAACATAGGGAGCGACGGCCTCGCCAACACAACCTATTTGAGCTCGCAAGAATGGGCCGATCTAGTTGCCACATACATTTCACCTACACGCATGAATCCAGCTTCACCAAAGGTGGTACCATCAAATAATATCCAGGCCTTTAGACTGGGTCCAATTCAGGAGGGTGCCCTCTCAAATTCAACCTCCTTGCCGAACTCCTCACTGTCTTCAAGTCCCAACAAAAGGGACATCGACATGGGGCCACTAAAAAGTTCACAAGCAACAGAAGTGTCAAATACGTGGGACATCCTGCTCAATACTATGCAACGAACTGTTGATACTCTCCATTTCCAATCAGACAAAATGGACTTGCAGCTGTCTCTACTAGACACTCTTGCTGTCTTTGTAGGGCGGATAGACGAAAAACTCGGCCAGTTAAACTCGTTAATCAGTAGGGCTCAGTAGGAGGAGGAGGAGGCAAAGCTGGCGTGTAGTTGCGTTCCCATTATTGGCAAACTTGCAGCACTTCCAGAAATAGTATCCTGCCTATTAGAAGGGCTGCCAAAAGGGACAAACGCAAGGCCCCAGTGCACCAACTCTGGCCGAACAGCCTCTCACGTAGCACTAATAGGAGGGTCAACTGCAGCGAGCACCACCGATAAAGTCTCACCGGAGCCGCCATCAGGGGGTCTGCCACTGGAACCGGCCCACACAGCAATTTGTTCCTCTCCTCCTCCAAACGCCAGCAAGCCACCCCTCAACGCAAAAGGGCGGCGTCCGCTGAAAAGGAAAGGCCGGAAAAAACAAACATTAATAAGTATACCAGAATTCTATCCACTCTTTCAACCAAGAAAAAAATCTGAAGAGTTGGCCGGGAGTCCTAACGCAGTAAGCCCTATCAGAAAGGATCCACTACCTATGGCCCCCGGACTTTCCTCCAATGGGGTACCCGCAAAAGCAAGTCCTACTGCTTCCACGTTGGAGGATGGCAGAGTCTTATCCGACGGTAGAACTGGATCCCAACATAAGTCTGACAAACATTGTCTCAGCAATGTGACTAAGGAAAGCCCCCTTATGCTACCTCAGACATCTGATCCTGTAACAGTACAACCAATTCAAAACTCGGATCGTGCACGTGACGACTCATCCATGCCCACCTGTGCAAGCTTCCGTCCCCAAGAGCTGGCGGATCCACGGCTCCCGAGCCCTCAAACTAAGTCTTTACCCACCACAGCTAGTATTATCACAGATTTTACGGTGCCCGTTTCAACAACATTCACCTTTGGAGAGAATCCCATTGGAATCCTGCCTCACTCTGACCGCAACAATTTAAGTCCTCAAGCCCCGAATAATCAGCTAATCCCTCCGCTGTATTATCTAAAGGATCACTCTACCAGCATCCTCTTTATTCCTGAGTACCAATCAAAGGGCCCATTTGACATCCTGAATAGAGGGAACTTACTACGGCTACTCAGCACCATACCAGCACTTAAGGACTTATCTTCAGCGGACCTTCTGTCCATAGAATTCATAAGAACAGACAGATTAGATGGGAATGAGGCGACAAAAGCTATATGGACCTCCCCTGAAATTGTCAACAAAATCTTTAAGGAGCAAGGTCTCCTTAAAGTATGGGGGATCGACATAGCTGCCCACCACAACACAGGATACCCGCTGCCCCTGCTTGAGAGGCCCCAGCAGCGCCCCAATACAATCGTAACAACACGGTCCGTGCTGAAGGGTGCATTGGGTCCCTCTGCTACAGTAGTGCAGGCGTCACCCATGGTAAACAGTTCAAGGCTTACAAATACGCACCGTACGATTGAACACCGGCTCATCAGGATATGCAATTCGCAAGCCAACCACCAATGACAAGGACACCGAACAGAGAAAGATCTGAGCATGGACGCATCGCACATGGATCTATGCTCATGGAATATCAACAGGCTCTACAACAAAGTAGCGGACACTGACTTTCTACAATATATCAAATCGTTTGACATCATCATCCTTCAGGAAACTTGGCTGGAAGAGCCGATTCATCTAGAGGGCTATACCTGCCATCATACCCCAGGCACAAGGAAAAGTAAGTTTGGTCGTCTGTCAGGAGGCCTAGCAACCTCCTTGGCCATAAACACAGTGGAGTTACTACGTAACTTAGGGGGCAAGAAGAAAGAGCTACAGCTGACCAACACCTACATCAACCCTAAAACTAAGAGACAGGAGGGTAATACCCTGATGGACCATTTACATAACGTTATGACTACTCGAACATCAACAAACCTAATTTTGTCTGGAGACTTTAACCAATGCATTTTAGGGTCTTCTGTTAACAGTGACATTCAGGCCCAGTCGTTCCACTGGAATATACCAACCCAAGCATTTACCAGCCAATGCAAGGCATCTAAGGCTGCAAAGGCACTACTGGAAGACCTAGAACACATGGGCCTGAAGGTCTTAAACGGAAGATTCGCAGAGGATTCACCATCTGTGCCCTCATTCACCTCAGGCAAGACCACCTCTTCAATTGATTATACGTTAGTCTCCCTTACGTTATTTCATTACGTTTTGGGCTACAATTTAGGAGATAAGGGTGACAGTGATCATCGCCCTCAAGAAGTCCGTCTAGGGGCTCTCCCTGATGATATTCTTTTGAACGCAAAAGGTCCGCAGGATAGTTACTCCATCAACCTCAAACGCATCAAAACTTCAGTAGCAAATACTGCTGAGGTACTTCAAACTGCAAAAACTCAATTGAGCACTTCAAACTACCCTTCCAGCAACACAGTAGCAGGCTGGGAACAATTCACGATGGAGTTTGCAAACAACTGCTCAACAACCGTACGGCATTTTTCACCACCAGCACATGGTGGCACAAGGAAGATCTCGAGCACCCAGAAACTGGCTATGAAATCACACAAAAAAGCGATTAATAAATCTTTAAGACAGTTGAAGAAAAGCCCGGGGGATGGAATTCTTTTAGCAGAGATTCACAAACACCGTGCGGATCTCTAAAAACTGAAATGGGCAATTAAAAGAACAAATGACTTTTGGGCTAAACTTCACTACGCATCCAAGGGCAATAACAGCGCCCAGTTCTGGTCGATCATAAACAAATTGTTAAACCCGAAAAACAATGCGATAACATCTTACATAATGAAATAGTCTTGGGAATCATTTCTCGACGAACATTTCAATCATCAGGACGGCAAAACAAGGGTGCCTCACAATCTTCTGGAGGGCCGAAAACCTCAAATAAGCTTAGCACGAGAAGACGTCATTTTGGTACCCTCCGCGGCCCAAATCATGAAATGAATTTCCAAAGGTAGAAAAGACGGCGCAGCTGGTCCAAACGGTATTCCTCCGGCCCTTTTCAAACTTGAACCAGAATACTGGGCTGACAAGTTGATCCCCCTCTATTCATCCATCAATAACTCTGTGCGCCTTCCCGTTTCATGGAGGGGCTCAATCATCTCACTGATTTATAAGGCGGGGGACAGACTCCTTCCAAAAAATTACCGCCTGATTGCACTCCTTGATATTGAGGCTAAATACTTTGCTGGTCTTCTACTGATCCAGCTGTGGGATTGGGCTGCAAACCAAAGCTCAATACCATCTTTGTTTTGCAAAGACATGGGGACAACAACCAACCTGGTGGCCATCTCGATGCTCATTGACAAGGCTAGGGTGACCAAGCAGGCTCTCCACCTCTGTTTTGTGGACTTTAAGGCGGCCTTCGACAATGTCAACCGAGAAATCCTCTGGCGAAAACTGGCCTCCTGGAGGATTCCCTCGCCTCTACTAAGCCTCCTGATCGAATTACACACGAACACGTGGGTCCAGGTAAAGCTTGGGAACGGCTCGCACCTCTCTAGGCCTATTCCTACCACAAAGGGCCTAAAGCAGGGGTGCGTGTTAGCTCCAACTCTCTTCAATCTATTTACAGCTGACCTGCCACCCGCCCTAGAGGCTTGTAATTCCCATGCTCCCCGGTTAGGAGGCAAAAGGCTGTCCAGCATTTCCTACGCAGACGACGTGGTTTTGGTCAGCCACACGAAAGTTGGTCTACAGAATCTTATTAACACGCTTCATGGTTATGCCGTTGAAAACCTATTAGAAGTGAACATCAGCAAGACAAAAGTTCTGTCCATAACTGGTAACAAAAAGTCGCACACTTGGTCGCTTGGCACAGAAGCAATTTCAAACTGCTCTGAATACAAATATCTTGGGATCCAAGTCGACAAAGGCGGCCGCTATTTAAACCAACTAGAGGCCATCAAGAGGAAAGGCATGCTAATAGCCATGACACTGAAACAGTTAAAGTCCAACTTGAGTGGCGAGACTACTGCCACTACTTCGAGTAGCTAAAATCAAAATAGTCATCAATCACGTATGGCAGCGAGGCCCTAAGAGGAACGGACGCAAAACTTCTTGATACAACTATCTCAAAGGCCTACAGACTTCTATTCAACCTGCCATCCTACACTTCGCAGGCCCAGATTCGGTTCGAATTTGGACTGACGTGCCAAACACTCGCACGAAGAGGCTCATATATCAAGTGCTGGCATAAATTAAAGAACTCTCCAGAAAACACCTTGAACCGACAGCTCTGGCAAGATATGACCAGCTCATCTAGAATGCCGGCGAAAAAATACTTGGAGGAGTCCCTGGCCATTACAGGACTGAAAGACCTATGGGAGACTCCTCTATCACATGCACAATTCAAGCGCATAGTGAACAAGAGTTTAAAGAGACACTCGCATGTGGAGGACAAAGCCTCGCTTTCTCAGAGGTGCCATGCCTGGATGACCCGGTGTACATACAAAACACCGGGGCTTCAAGCATATTTTGGTCTGGGGTATGGCTGGAAAACAAAAGAAGCCTTTTTCAAACACAGGCTAGGGATCCTACCTGCCATTCCTCACCTACCACCATGGCTGAGGCAGAACTACGGGACCAAATACGGAAGGGGGACTGAAGACTTAGAACATCTACTATGCACTTGCTCGAGGCTGAACGAGGAAAGAGTAGCCCTGTTGAAAACCGCCTTCAACGAACTAGGAGTCCGCTCACACAGACAAGCCGTCCTTGTCTGTTTTGATCCTGGTTTCCCGCCTTTAAATGGGAAGCTGGTGAAATTCCTGAAACTAGCAGAATGGAAACAAAAAACCCAGGCACTTGGCCGAGAGGAAACCTCGGGATAGGACCAAGCAGCCTCAAACAATATACCCGTACCATGTTTTTATTGTTTTTATCTTTGCTATTTTTTAGCCATGAATTCCTGTTTTTTAAGGTTTTCTTTTAATCTCTCTTGAGGAGACTGTTTTCAATGCATCTTTTGTAACGGTTTTTATTAACCTAAAACAATAAAATATTACTTACTTACTTACCCTCCTCATTGGGAGTATTAGTAGGTTGGGTGTGTGTGGTTACCCCTGTCTTGTTCCCCTCTGAATGGCGCTTGAGGATATGTCATTTTCTCTAATGTTGTTTAATATCAAGCATTTCTGGTTGCTTTCCAGAACTCCCACTGTGATCTTTGATTTACAACCTTATTTGCGAGTGTATGTTTGAGATATATCCACTTAACCCTATCAGATGCCTTTTCAGTGTACAGCGACTAGATAACTGTATTTCTGTTGGTGTGTTCAGTGTTCTGTATGATGTTTATAATCTTTTTAACAGTTTCTTCTTGTTGCCATTGGGCGCAGCCGGATTGGGCAGGGTCAAATCCTTCAGAGGAGGAGAGGGTTCAATCTTGATACTGGAATCCCAGCAGTGCGTTTTGCGTCTACATTTAGTAGTAAGATTTGTCTGTACATGCGGCTTCAGATGATGACCTTTCCAACTTTTGGGATAACTAATTTAGTTGCCATCAGAATGGATCTAGTCTGCTCCCTAGTTTAGATAATGTGATTTAACAGCCCAACTGAATGTGCACTTAAGATGTTCTGCCCAGTGGTGGTGGTGTGTATGTTTTTTTTTTTTGTGCAGTGACAATTGTTTCTCACCTGGTTCAGAGCTCTGATTTGCACCTGAGTGCAAATGTTTTGCGCCGCTAGTTGGTTGACCTATTTGCTTGATG
The DNA here is from genome assembly GCF_964261635.1 of Lissotriton helveticus. Lineage (NCBI taxonomy): Eukaryota > Metazoa > Chordata > Amphibia > Caudata > Salamandridae > Lissotriton > Lissotriton helveticus. The sequence goes on along the minus strand of NC_136063.1, from coordinate 835,104,017 downwards.
CCCCCTTTCACAGACTAGCAGTTGTTCCAATATTGCACTGATTATTGTGCTCGTATAGTTTAGTCGTTAAGCTTAGGACAGAAAGTGCCACTTATCAACGATACTTCTAACTGCTGATAACTTACCTTGGAAATGTTCCCCAAACTGGATCTGAAGACTGCATAACAGGGTTCCCCATAGCTGCTCGGTGAAGTTGTGCAGCTCTACGTTGGTCTTGTTCTGCCCCAGAGCCTCATATTAGCACTAGCCATGCACAACAAATGCAAATATTTTCTCTCTGTATAGATCTTCAGCACTGCTTTGTTTTGTTGCCATTTTGAAATTCTTCTAGATGTCCCCACCAAAAACTCGAGATTCTAAACCTTGTAATGAAGCTCCGGGTGGTGGCTGACCAGCACAAGGTATGCCTCTGGTGTTTGGGCTTGGAGCAGCACTCCAAGTTGTGAAAAAAATGTGTCCTCATGAACCCTTAGGAGATTTAGGACAATGAAGTGAAGTGCATCTCACTAAACACCGACACAAGTCATTGGCCTTCTGCTTGTCCTACTGCAAGTCGAGGGCACAGTCCAGTGCCAGTGCTGGTGTCTAAAACTCTGCTCAGATGCCTGGAATGTTCAATGTTAGCCCATCGAATAGCAAAGTAGTGTAGTCTTCTGTTCACCTCAGGGCTCTTACATCCACTACCAGACACTCCCCTGCCTCTCTATCTCACTCTTACTGGTCTCTGCTTTCTCTGTTTATTACAGGTTTTTTGTCTTTCTCTTCCTCCGTCTTCCGCTTTGTGTGTTCTATGTTCTCTTGCTATCAGTAAATGGGTGATGCAGAAAGTTACTTATGATCATGTTCTGTCATGGGAATCATTGAAGAATGCATTAACAAACCCACTTTCTCACTGAGTGACGTAAGACTGGATAAAAGATGGATGTTGGCATTTTTTTTTTTTTTTAAATGCGTTATGGTTGAAGCATTTTAAAATATTCCTTGTTACACCAACAGGTTTATTAAAACTTCCTTTTATAAACTCTTAGTACAAATATAAAATAAAACTCCCAGCAGGGTAGAAGGTTAATTGTTTTAAAGTTCAAAACAAATGACATTCCAAAAGATATAGTTCTCTTTGGAAACAATTTGTTCAGACTGGGTGAAGTATTCCTTGTTGAAGAATTCAGTAATCATTCTTGTGACAGAGAAACAAGATTACAATAATGTCACGCCACTTTTTTCTGTTTTTATACCTAGTTTTGGAATAGGCATTAAATATAAGCAAAATAAGTTAATGTTTCAAGAGTTTTAGCAAGTGTCAAGGCAAGAATTGCATGACTAGTCTATGTTTTTAACATTCAGTAAACATCAAGAATTAAAACCCTGAGCTGTAGGATAAGCTTTCTGGCCAGTGTGTGTACCCTGTCTTGTTACTACTTGAGTAACTTAAAGTGACTATTCTGAAACAGGGATGTTTTGTGGGATGGTGCTATAAATGTGTTGGAGTACTTATCTGATAGAATATGCGGAAGTGTTACACATGACAATCTTGTAGGTCTTGAATTGTAACTAGACTGTCTAAGTCTCCTCATTCATGCCTTAGTAATGAAGTCAAGGCTGTAAAATGGATATTCTGATTTGCCAGTGTGAATACCTCCTGTCCCATTATTCTTTAGAAGTGCAATGGAGGTGGTCTGTCTGTTTAGTACAGCTCACTGTAATAAACAGTGTTTTAATCTATTCAAGATCAAGCCTTTGTATCAAGAAAGGTTGAATGTATGCCAGTTTGCATACTAAAACCCTTATAAAGTTAAAATCAGAATGATTAATCCCCTTCTTGCATAATGAAGGGATTAAGAGGGAGATATGCACACTGGGAACAAACTTGTCAATCAGTGACAATTTGTCATAATGGCTCACTGCACTCAAACCAAAATCTGTCACACCTGATCATGTTAAATTTTTAACAAATATATGTAAGTAACCTTAGAGTAAACAGCTACTCCAAAGAGAGCTCTATATTGCATTATCTAGATGCATATCACAAAATGTCTGTTTAGTAGTCACAGAAACATTACCACCAATAGGAACACTGTTTACAAACTCTTAGCATTAGAAAGAGTCACTCCATTAGGAATTAGCAGCATTTAGTAAAAAAAACCACTGAGAACTCCACTCCCGTTAGATTTCATTTGGACCAAACAATATCTCCCCTGCCAGGGAATCTTACTTTAGCACACTTCTTAAATCAGTGTAATACCGTTGACCAGTGATTCAAATGGCAAGGTACTGAGACTCTGCCCGTCTGTTATTTGAAAGGGAGAATACCTACACATCTCAGAGCTGTTTCAGTGCATTTAATAGGAGCGTTCCAGCACTTATGTAGAGTAAACAGATACTCTGCATAGTGAGTACCAGCACTTCTATATTTTCAGTTACAGCAGTGCCAATGACAATCTGAATGCCAAAACCACCTGGCTAAATATACACTTTTTCACCTCTGTAGTAACCCTTGTGGAAGCACATTAAATGACCAAAGACTGCACCTTAAGCTGTCAGCTCTGTGTCCTGTTCATTTTCTCTCTATTAATAATTGTAACAGGCTTCAGGTCAGGAAATAGCAAAATCCTTTCACCCCCTGAAGATTTGTTTTATTTTTTACTTTTTTTTTTGTTTGGTTCTGGCAACAGCCCACAGTATTGTTTCATATCCATTCTTCTGAGGACACCAAGTTAATTGTGTCCTTTCTCTTGCCCCCCCAACTCCTAGTTAGCAGTCTGATCGCCTTTGACAATTTCAAAAAGATGCATCAGCAAGTTGCTCCTAATGTAAACTATTCACAAACAAGTGCAGAAATGACCTCATCCGAAACTTTATACATAGTCATCCGATAAGCAAGATCTCCTCTATTAATCGCCACTGGGGAAAGAGAGGAGCACAATACTCAAAGTACCCAAACCTAACTAAATAAGCAACAAAGACTTTCGAGAGTACTACTCTACAGCAAGACAAAATAAAAGTAAAACAGATGGATGCCACTTGTTGGTCAAATGGACATTGAATGAGACTGACATATCACACCACTTGTGATCTCAGTTGGTTTTTATACATAGGACCTGGCTTGCTCATCTGCTCCAAGATCCTCTGAGGAAACAACATATTCCCTTTATAAGATGATCTGCTGTGAGGCCATAGGCCTGTGAGCTTAGTCTTTTACACATTGTCTTTTTTTCAAGTGAGTGTAAGCTTTTTTTATGGGGTCACACCTTTTCGAATATGTAGCTACTCCTCTTCTACCCCCAACAGCACTGCCTTTCCCTCCTTTGTGGACAACCTCATCACCATTTCTACATAACCAGTTAACAGAGTCTTATGTGGTAGAGACTATCTGCATATTCCTTACCTTAGAATTATCCCTAGGTGTTAGACTGGAACCAGGATTTTTTTTGTGAGCAGTTCCCTTGCGTAACGGCAGGTGACATTGTTTGGCTGCAAGTGTCGGCGTCTGTCGTTTGCGCTGACATCTGTTTCTTTTTGTGGCTTTCCACTCCAGGAGCATGGAGCCACAAAGATCACTGACCATTTGTGTGGAAAGCTAGGGCCCTGAAAGGAATAAAACTCTGTCCCTAGAAATCCGTTTGCAGAGTGTGGAGGATGAGTGGGCAGGTAAGGAAGCTGCGGCTAGATAGTCTCTACTAGATGAAGCGTTACCAAAGGTAAGTAACTTCCCTGCAGGTGGGTCTGCAAATCTAGTTCACACTAAAAAGCCCTGCAGGACCGAACAAGCAAAGGGCCTGTCCCAACTGACCTGACTGCCCAGACAGTAAGGCTTTGTGTAAGTGTCTAGAGAAATGAACGTTGCTGTCTGTCAGATGTCCAGGAACGGAACTCTGCATGCTAACACAGTGGTAGCAGCCTTAGCTCTGGTGGAATGAGCACACAAGCTAATGGGTTGCTTCCAGTGCGTAGCAGATCGCAAATGCAGAGCACGATCCATCGGGAGATGGTCTGATTCTGCACACTCTTCACCTTCTTTGCTCTGACATACTCTTCAAAGAATTGGTTGTCTACCTGGAACTCTTTTGTGCAGTCATGGTAGAGAGACAACACCATTTTTTGTGTGCAGTCGGAGTCACTCCTCTTCCTTGGATGTGGCGGAGTGTAAAAGGTAGGCTGGGTGATGGACTGGCTTACATGAAAGGGAGTGACAACGTCTGGCAGAAAAGAAGCTTTAGTGCAAAGAACCAGCTTGTCTGGGAAGTTGTTCATGTAAGGAGGCTCAGATAAAGCCTGAATCTCACGACCCTCCGGGCAGATGTTATTGCCACAAGAAAGGCAGCCTTGACGGTAAGGAGCCTGAGCGGACTGTTGCACAGTGGCTCAAAGAGAGTGCACATCAGAATAGTGAACATTAGATTAAGGTTCCACTGAAGCATGATGGATGGTGAAGATGGAAATGTGTTGCAAATCTTTAACAAGCCTAATTACGACAGGGGAGTTGAACGGGGATGGCTGATCTTGCATCTACAGAAAGGCTGATATGCCAGAAAGCCCTTTAAGTTGCTCAAAGCAGAGCCCTGCTGGTGAAGAGAATAAATAAAGAGAATAACTTGTTAGAGGGTAGCAGAAGGAGAGTCAACCTGTTTCTCTGCACACCATGCCACAAATGTGCCCTAAAGGCAGGCGTATACTGTCTTGGTAAAGATCTCCTTGCTGTCAAGATAACAGAGAAGACTTAAGGCCGAAGGTCCGACTCTTTCAGCTGTCTCCACACAATCTCCATGCATGAAGATGGATCGTTGACTGGTTTGGGTGCAGAACTCTGCTGATGCGGCAGTATCCTACCGGAGGGGCAGCCTGATCGGAGGACTGATGGCCATGCTCAATAGCTCGGGATACCAAACTCTCCAAGCTCACAAAGATGACCAGGGCTCAGTCGTTCCTGAACTTCTTAAGAACTCTGAGCAGAAGTGATATGGGGGAAAGGCGTACAGGAGATCTGAGCTCCACTCGAGACGAAAAGTGTCTCTGAACGAGACACGCCTAGAAAATGTCAGTGTGCAGACCTGCTGACATTGCGTATTCTAAGCAGTGGTGAACAGATCTAAATAAGGCTCTGCTCACTGCTGAAAGAGACCCTGTAACACCTCCGAATGGAGATGCCATTTGTGATCTGCTAGACCTCTTCAGCCGACTTTATCCACCCTGGCATTCAGAGAACTTGACGTGTTGAACCACCAGGGATATGCCCTGACATTCCAGCAATGTCTAGAGGCTTAGGGCCTCTTGACAAAGGCTCCATCACCACAACCCCGCCCTGTTTATTGCAGTACCACATGGTGTTGCCCGTGAACACCTGCTTTAGCCTTCCCTTGATGGAGGGTAGAACATCTTCCAGTACTAGTCAAATCACCCAGAGGTCCAGTAGGTCGATGTGGAGTCCAGATTCCGCAGATGGCCACCCAATCCCAGGAGTGGCACATCTGTCACCTCTGTGAGATCTGGTTGGGTAAGGTAGACTGGTCTGCTGCTGAACCTATCGCGGTTTATTAACCACCTCTGCAGATCTTTTGTAGTTCCTTCAGAGATCTGGACCATGTTGGAGAGATTCCCGATGCTTCGCCCACTGGAACTTCAGGTCCCACTGCAGAACCTACACATGCCAACGACATGTGTCACAAGCAGGAGGCCTAGAGGCCCAGCAGCCTCAGAGTCCGTCTCACTGAAATCCAGGATGGAGGTTGCAACATCGGTATCATAGCCTGAAATCCTGGACACACCATTCGGGAGGATATGCCCAAAACTGCACCATGTTCAGTCCAGCTCAGATGAAATGAAACCTCTCTGAGGGAGTCAGCTATGACTTTGGCGCTGGATAGTTAACTCCAGCGGTTTCAGGAGGTCCAGTGTCTTCTTGAGGTGGAAGACAACTGCCTGGGGCGAGCCAGCCTTTAAAAGCCACTCTTCAAGATGAAGAAAGACTGTTACCCCATATCTCCCCAGATGATCTGCAGCCATCGCCATCATCTTGGTGAACACCTGAGGGGCGCTAGTAAGGCCAATAGAGTACGGTGAACTAAAAGTGCTTATGGGTAAGTGCACAATGAAAACAAAAGTGCTGGGGTAGGCAGGGCTTGAATGTGTTCTGCAAGTCCAATGCTACCAGCCGGTCTCCAAGGTCCAGGGCAGACAGGACTTGAACAAGCATGAGCATTTTGAATTTTTTCTTCAAGAAATAGATAGGGCGATGGTCAAGAATAGTACGAAACCCTTCCATCATTTTTGGGTACCAGAAAGTAGTAGGACTAACAGCCACAACCTATTTCTGTCAGCACCCTCTGTCGATCTGTTGGCCAAAAGAGCCATCACTTCCTGGTGGAGTAAGGAGCGATGGTAATCAGTCAGCCTATCGCAAGTGGGTTGCATGGGTGTAGGGGTAATCATGAAGGGGAGGGGGTAGCCTTTTCGAACAGTCTGGAGAACCTAATGGTCGGCTGTTGGAGGGCGAATTAAGGAGATTTGTAGTCTGTAGCTGCTGAAGGGATGGTGGACTGGCCCAAACTTTGGCTACCTAACCCACGTGTACCTCGGCTACGCAGTAGCTGGGGAGTTAACGTGCCATGGTTGCTGGGCATGTAAGGATGCATCTGGAAGCCCTTTCCATGGCCACTAAAGTCTTATCCCGTAGGAATAGGGATCAGGCTCTGGTCTGGAGGTTAGGATTCCAGTCGGAGTCTGCGTTGGACGACTCCTCTCCAGCTCCATGGCGGAGTCAGGAATGAGAATAAGAACGGCACTGGGAGCTTTGGCATCGGGACCGGTGCTGGGGAAGGTCGAGATGGTATGACCAGCACCGGTCTGGATCCATCTGTGGATCTAAGGGGCCACACTGATGCCAGGGGCGAAACCTCCGGCAGGGAACCAGGGCCTGAATGCATGCTAGTGGAGATAGGCCGCCTAAAAATGAGAGGCATGGCCTCATAAAATCCATAGAGTTGGGCAGAGGTCACTCGGCTCCCAGAAAGTCAGAGAGGTGCGAAGCTAGTCCAGGTGTAGGCTTAACCGCAGAGCCAGACCTCAAATGAAGATGCTCCCTTGTCTCGTCAAATGAGTTTGACGTATGGGGTAAAGTTGAAGACCTCTTAGACTTTTCTCTTTTTCTTTTTGTTGAACTTACCAAAATGACTTTGATCTATAGGTCTGTGAATGATCCCGGGACCTTCCTCTGGACTGGGATCAAGACTGTCGTAGCACTGAGCAGCCAGGAGCTTGAGGGTTTGCTCCCTCAAAGCTTTGGGGTGTGTGGCATGGTAGTCGAAGCAGGTCTACACATCATGTTCTCACTCGAGGCACCAGAGGCAAGCAAGATGTGGGTCTGTCACCGCCATCTGTCGGTGACAAGCGCCGCCTGGCTTAAAGCTTGCTTTTGTTGTGGGCATATTTGCCGTACCAGGAGGAAATTCTCAAAAGGCTTTGACAAAAGGTCGAAAATGGTCAGTCAAAAAGTGATTTGGGATAGCTCACTTTGGTTCTGTGCTGACAGGCATGGAAAGAAAAGAAATGAAGTCAGCGCGCTTGGGTGGTGTGTATATAGGTATCATGCACGTCTTTTCTGACGCTGACAATATCATGCTGAGGCAAACAACTCTACCTAAGGGCGCAGGGGTACAGCTCACAAAAAAAATTCCAGATCCAATCTGATGCGTGGGGCTAATTCCACAGTAAAGAATCTGTGGCTAGAATCTCAATCAGCTATGTAGGATTTTCTCATTCAAGCTGGGTTCATTTGTCAGAGGAAGATTTAATTCAGCTTTGTGACGTTCTTGCTGTTTTAACACCAGTCACCTCTGAACCCGCAGGTTTTTACATTATTTCCACAGGCGTGCTACCACCAATAGTAAGCATTTCTTTTTTTTTTAAAACTCTTTTTATTAACAAATGACAAAAATCAGACACAAATAAAAACCAAAAATAAGCATCAGGTGATTCAGTACATTTCTTTCCCTTGGGTCCTTACGGGCAAAGTCATAATCACAAGATCAATGTTTCACAGGGATTCCTGCGCCTCCTGTTCCGTACCTGGCAGCGGTGGCTCACAAATCTCTCCTCTCTGACCATTCCACGCCCCCCAAATCTTCCCCCACTTCTCCGGGCAACCCCTGGCTATGTATACTGATTTCTCCCTAAACATTCACCAGTCCAGGTCCTAGGCCCACTTAGAGACTCTGGCGGCTGACTTGCACCCCAAAGCTGAGCAATGTTTCGTTTAGCCACCATATACGCCAGCGTCACCCATTGTTTCCGAAACACATTAAAATCTGTAGGTTCCCATACATTTAAAAGGCATCTACGAGCCTGTGGGCGGATCTCCTCACCCAGCACCTCTTTTAATTTCTCATGTATCTTTGTCCAAAACGTCTGTATCGCCACACAATGCCAAAGAATGTGCATGAAGGTGCCAGATTCTCCACACTCTCTTCTGCACGTCCCACTCTCCCCATTTGCACCAACCTAGGTCCAGTTATGTCAGAGCCGCAACTGAATCGCCACTACTTTCGGGGAGGAAACTGCCTCCACCCAATCTTCATCGTCTAGTTCTAGACCGTCTGCGCACCACTGTGCTCTAACTCGCCCCAGCGGGCTCTCCATATTGTTTACCAGTTTCCTATATATCATAGAGATAGTTTTCTCAGGAATGTTTCCATCTAGCACACGGTCCTCAAGAGGCGAAGCCTCCGGGAGCACCGTGCCCCAAGGTATGTGAGCAAGGAGAGCGTGTCTCACCTGCCGATATCGGTAGTGTTCGTTATCATGTAAACTATACTTCTCTTGAAGTGACTCGAATGTGTGTACCGTGTCTCCTCCCCAAACATCCTTTATCTGAGTTATCCCAATGAGATCCCATTTATCAAACCCCTTGGTTTTCCACAGACTCCCTAGTTTATCTGAATTCAACAGGGGTGTAGCCAACGTCAATTTGCCTTCCCAACCTAGATATCAATTGGCCGCATGCCACACCCGTATTGCATGCGCGGTCGGGCCACATAGGGCAAACTTCCCTGGCTTGGCATATAAAGCTCTATCTAACATTCCACCCGGGGCCAGTCCACGGTCCATGGCGTACCCTGGATCGCCTGGGGGCCCGTAGACAATGTGATTCACAGCGGCCAGCTGTGAAGCCCAGTAGTACTTTCTCAAATCTGGGAGTCCGATTCCACCATTGTACCACGGTAGTGTCAATTTAACGAATGCTATTCGAGGTCTGCCCTCCCACAGAAGCTGCCTCTGAAGCGACTCAATCTGCCTGAAATAGGAGGCCTGTACCGGGTCCATCGAATTCTGCAGGGCATAGAGGAATCTGGACAGAGCCATCATTTTAAAAAAGGGCGGCTCATCCAAGCAAAGAAAGTGGAAGGGTCCTCTAGCGTTCTACGTCCTTCTTACATCTATTCAGCAGGGACGCCAGATTTTCGGCATATCGTAACAGCATGTCGTAACTGCGGATCAAGCGTTATGTATATACCCAAGTATTTGAAACCGACTGTCTCAATCTGGATTGGGCACTTCTGCGGGATCCTCAGCGGTTCTCCCACTAGTACAAAAAGCACCGACTTTGACCAGTTTATTGCTAATCCTGAATATCTACCAAAAATGATGAGCACGTCTAAAAAAAATTCCAGAAGGACTCTAGGTTTAGTAAGATAAAGCAAGACGTCATCCGCATATAGCGAGATCTAATCTTCCCATTCCGGTGTCCACCGCACCCAGTAAAATAAACTCACAGCCGAAACCCAACTTTGCTAATACTGCAAACAGATAATTCCATTCGACCCTGTCAAATGCCATGGAGGCGTCCAAGGACACCAAGACCGTTGGCTCATGTGTTTTCGAGAAGCCCCCAAGGATACCATGCAGCCTCCGTAAGTTCAGCGCCGTGTTCCGACGCGGCATAAAACCAGATTGATCCGGGTGTATCAAATTCGTATTTACTTTTACCAGCCGAGTAGCAAGCAGCTTTGCCAGAATTTTGGGCTCTGCATTAAGGAGCGAAATAGGCCTATAAGAGGCGCATTGTGTCTTAGGCTTACCCGCTTTATGCATGACCATTATATTTGCCCATCGTGGATCATATGGGAGCTGGCCCTTTTCCTTGCTCTCCAGAAACATGCCTCGGACATGCGGGACGATCCTATTGGCGTTTGATTTATACAGCTCAATCGGTGTCCCATTAGGGCCAGCCGCCTTACCGGACTTTATCTGTCTAATAGCCTGCGCCACTTCATCATTAGAGGACGGAGAGTCCAAATAAGACCTATTGTCCTCCGACAACCCAGGCATAGCAATATCCCTAATCATTGTGCTTTTTTCAGCCTCGGTAAACTCACTGTCAGCGGTATAGACCTTCTTATAATACTCCGAAAAAGCGTCTGCCACAGCTTGTGGTTCGGTAACTTTATCTGACTCCGGTCCATCCAACTCTGGTACCAGCCTAGATGCCCACTCCTCATGCTCGAGCCATGCAATCAACATACCGGCTTTATCGCCATGCTCATATATGCGGCTCTGTATAGCATTATTTTGAGCAATCGCTCTGTCTCTCGCTAGCGCTTTGTACTCTTCCTGCCAGAGTCTCAGTAAGTGGAGGTCCGCCGTCGGGTGCGACCTAGCGACTCCCTCCTCTAAAGCTATGACTTGGGCCGCCTCCTTCTGAGTTAATTCCGCATGTCTTTTTTCTTCTTTTTCCCCGCTAGCAGAGACAAGACCTCCCCTCTTGCGACCGTTTTGTAAGCTTCCCAGAGGGACTGCCCTGAATCAACAGTCCCCTCATTTTCCAGGAAGTAGCGTTCCGACATTTGGAGCACCTCTTTCTTGATGACCGGATCTTTCAACTGCCAAGCACTAATGGGAGCTATCCTACCAGCCGTCGGCCGTCCAAGAGTGAGCTTCAACCATAACGGAGAATGATCAGAGATACCCCTGCCAAGGTATCGTGCATCTTGAATCATGGCCATAGCTGCCGGCAACAGTATGTAGTCCAGTCTTGACAAACTATTGTGTGCTGCCGCCGATATGTGAGTGAAATGTGTCTGTGTTGCGTTACGGACTCGCCAGCTATCAACCAACCCCAGCATCTCCAGGAAGTCTGGGAGCCATCTCTGAGACTGCCTAAGCACTTGTGGCGGGCTACAGTCAACCTCCCCATCTTGTACGGCATTAACTAGACTACCAAGAGGCAGTGTGAGGAAGACTGAGCTCAAGTCTCAAAAAGTATCGGACTGGAGGCCTGGCGGCCCGTATATAGATAAAAAGGTGACCCTCTTACCCCCCAGTAGCCCCGACACCCCCGCATATCTGCCCCTATGGTCCAGCCACGTGACCTGCACTGACATGGGAAAGGAATTTTTAAACAAAATCCCTACCCCCCTAGATCCAGTAGTGAATCCCGCGTGCGCCACCAATTTATACCCCCCTTTATGTAGGGCCATGCACCTGTTACCCACAAGGTGAGTCTCCTGCTGCAATACAACGTCTGGGGAATGTCTCCTGATAAGCTGACTAACCATCCCTTTCTTGATTTTATCACCCAGACCATTCACATTCTAACTCTGCACTTTCATCCCCGATCCATGACTATATTGTGCCATTTAACCCATGTGAAGAGCACAGAGCTACATTCTCATCATCTGACGCAAAAAAATTGAAAAGAAAAAACCCCAATCATTCAACAACAAATCAAAAAAACAACATACTCCCAGGCCCTTTCCCCCCACCCTGCACCCCTGCACTCGGCTTCCGCCTGTCCCCAACTCGCAGTGTGCCTGTCGCCCCATAATCTAACTAACCAACTATCTAAAGGTAGAAATGAGGAGGAAGGCAGCTCCAATAGACCCCCCCCCTCACGCCCGTAGCATCCATTTCTGCGCCTTATGCGGATCACTGCCCAAGAAGACCGTGTCATCCCATTCGCGGTCCCTGAGCGGCTCTTACTACTCCTGTTCTTGCTCATCTCCCCTCTCCTCACTTTCAGGTCTCTCAGACCCTGGCTGGGGCTGTGTCTCCAACCAGTCCGAGGCAATGTCCGGATTGTCAAAAAAACAGGTTTTACCGTTGGCCTCAATCCTCAGCCGGGCCGGGGACAGCATGGCATATTTCAGGCCCCTGTCTGAGTTTTTTCTTGATCCCCAGGAATCCCTGGAGCTGTTTCTGGACCGCCTGCGTGCAATCCGGGAAAAAGGAGAGGCTGGTATTCTCAAATCTCAAAGGGCCTCCCAACCTGACGGGGGGGAGCCCCAGGCCTTGGTCTACCACCCGGGACTCTGTGTGCCCGTTCGATAGCAAAGAAATTACTCAAGCCTTTGGGCTTAAGGTGCTTGAGAACAAGGTCCTCCACGAACAGATCTGGAGTTGGGCCCTTCCCTCGTAGTCATCCAGCTTCCAGCTCGTGAGATCCCCAGCCCGCTGAAGTTCCCGCACCTCCTGCTGTAGCGACGCCACATCATCTTTAAGCTAGCAGTTTTAATGTCTAGGGATTTGACCTTTTCACTGGTTTTGGTATGATCCGCACGGATAAGGTTGACCTCAATGGTCACCGCATCCAGTTTCTGATCAAGCAATTCCATTTTCTGTCCCAACGACGTTTTCACCCCCTCCATGGCCGCCATCACATCCAGCAATGTATGTTCTGGCAGAGTGCCAGTCGAACTCTTCCCGGGTCTTGTGCCTTCTTTAATTCAGGCGGGGAATTTCTGGGCAGTGTGTACCGGTCCAGTTATTGGCTTGGACATACCGGGATCCTTTAGTAGACCGAGACTGCAACCTCTTGCTTTCGGGTTTAGCTGCCATCTTTGACCCACACCAGGGCTCCCACCCGTGCCAGCAACCCCAGCTTCACTGATCCGAACCACGAAAAGGTCAAATTCCCAAAAGGGTGATTGCTCCGAGACCGTCCGCTGCACCACTGCTGGGCCCGCACTCTGATTGACCCCGATCTCATCAGGACTCGATGGCCGGCGCCTCACTTCTCACTCCAGGGCAACAAAGTGACCCAACTCCTTCACCACGGGCCACTCACTGCCACGTGGGTCCGACCACGGGCACAGTCTATTTCGGAACAGGGTAGCCGCCACAGATGCGACTCGATTCTCCCACAACAGGAGGTCTCATCCAGTCATTCACCGCTGCAGCCCCTGATTACAACTTGCCACCAAAGACCTGCCCGAGGGGTTCTGATGTCCACAGGCGCATGGGCCCAGTGGCCCGCACTCAAGACCATCTCGCCCCCGCCTCCAACTGGCTTCGGCCGCTCACTGGCCCCACGGCACTCGTGAGTCCTTCCGCCGTCTCTCTACAGGTGGGCACCGTCGGGTAGGCCGTGAAGACCTCAGCCGCGGGCTCCACTCCTTTGTTTCCGGGTCCACCTCCGAGTCCTCCTGGCCGGCCGGGCACCTCCTGATTCTGCCTCGACCGCCGTTAATCTCGCGGCCGGCCGTGCCCTTCACTTCAGCCCCAGTCTCTCCAAGGCCTCAGTGGCCCCGAACCCTCCGGCCCCTTGCTCTGGCCCCCGATCCCACAGCGGGACCGGAGCTACGTCCAGGGGCAGCGCTATCCGCTCACAGGGCCGGTGCCACAGAATCGGCACAGAATGCGGGGCGAGGGCTCCCCAGCGCTCGCGAGGCCCGCTGCCGTCTCTCCACTGGTGGGCACCGTCAGCTAGGCTCTCAGGACCCCTACTGCGGGCTCCGCTTCATTATCACTGGGCCCACCTCCGAGATCTCCAGGCTGGCCGGCTACTTCCGGGTTTTGCCACGGCTGTTGATCAACTCGCGGCAGGCCGCGCCCTCGACTCCAGCCCCAGGCTTCCATAGCGACGGAGGCCCCAAATCTTCCTGCTTCTAGCTCCGGTCCCCGATCTCGCAGCTGGACCGGAGCCGGGTCGGGGGCACCTCAGGAGTTCCGCTACCTGCTCACCGGATCTGAAAGAAACAGGTTAGTATTAGATTCCTTACCTTAGAATATCCCCAGGCGTCAGTCTGGATCCGGAAACTTTTGCGTAGCAGTACCCCTGCGCGTCGGTAGGCGTCGTCTGCAGGCGTCCCCTGCAGCTCCGCGTCGTCGGCGTCGTGCGCCGTGATGACGTCGCTGGAGTATATAGACGCCGCCTCCGCGCGCTGACGTCAGTTCTTCTTTTTTCCGCGCCAGTTAGCGCAGATCCGAAGAGCAGTACTCCGGTCTTTTGACCAAGTTTTTTGTTAATATCTACTTTCAGGTGCCGGTAGGATGCCCGGGTTTAAGAGTTGCGACGAGTGCGACCGCCTGATGTCGGTCACCGACCACCATCGACTCTGCCTCCGGTGTCTGGGCCCGGACCACGACGTGGAGTCCTGCGTCGACTGCCGGGCCTTGACGAGTAAGGCTAGGCGGGAGCGGTCCCGCAAGCTACTCGAGCTCCGGGTGTCGGCCCCGCGTCGAGAGCGGTCCCGGTCCGGTCGGAGGTCGAGGGAGCGGTCGAGAGAACGATCGCGGAGCCGCCATGAGCGCTCCGGGAGTCGCCACCATTCCTCCGGTTCCTCAGGTAAGCGTAAGAAGTCGGGGCGTCGTCATCGTACCCCCGACTCCCCCCCACGCCCGCGTGATGCGGCCGGGGGTTCGGGTGGCCCCACCCCCGCGGCCCCGCGTGGGTCGCCGACGCCGTCTGCCCCACACCCGTCGGTCCCTGGGGATGGCGCGTCGCGCGAGGAGATTGAGGAGTTCCTCATGGCTATGAGGGCGATCTCTCCTCCGGCGGGGCCTACGGCGCCTGCGGGCCCGTCGGTCCCGTCTGGGGGTCCGGGCGGCTCGGGTGCACCTGCCCCGTCGCCGCCGGGTGCTCCGGCCCCGACGCCGCCGGCGGCTCCGGCCCCGGCGCCGCTGGGCCCTTCAGGGTCGTCGCCGGCTGGTCAACCGGCCTCTCCGGCGCCGATTCCATCGGGGCAACCCGTGGTGCCGCCTCCGCGCGGCGCCGTGACTCCGCCGTCGGTTCCGGCCGGCGTCGGGGCGCCGGCGCCGCGCGGCGCCACCCCCATTCCCTCTCTGACTCCTGACGCGGAGTCGGACCGGCGTCGTTCGACGCCGTTGGGGCCCCTTGGCTCCGAGGAGCCAGTCTATATCGTTGACTCGAGCTATGGCGATGAGGACGATTATGGAGAGGGTTGGGAGGGGTCTGAGGACCCTTTGTCACGTGCATGCCAGTATGACGTGGAATGGGTAGGTGACTTAGGTGAGGCCAGTGGTCTGGACGAGTCGCCTAACCCTGGGTTTGTCTCGCCTCCCACTGTGGCGTCGGAGGCTGGGGCTGCCTATTCGGTGGTACTGATGAGGGCTGCCAAGGCCTTGAACCTTGAGCTCCCCGTCGCTAAGGTGAAGCCTAACATCCTCACCGAGGTATTTAAACCGCAGTCATGCCCACAGGAGCCTCTGCTGCCGTTTAATGACGCCCTGACGGATGTCCTTTTGGGCACCTGGTCCAGGCCCGCTTCCGGTTCACCTGTTGACCGGAACGTTGCCAGGCGTCACCGTCCGTGTTCGGACGACCCTGCCTTCCTCTCCACCCATCCCTCCCCGGAGAGTCTGGTGGTCCAGGCCTCCACTTCCCAGTCCGCATTCCCGACGGCCCCGCCCGATCGGGAATCTAAGCGATATGACCAATTTGGCAAGAAGGTCTTTTCGTCTTTGAGTGCAGGACTGCGGTCTTGCAATACCGCATGCCTCTTAGGCCGCTACACCCACTCTCTGTGGGATACGGTCGCGGAGTGTCTGCCGCAATGCCCGCAGGAGATGCGGGACAAGCTCAACCAGGCCTTGATTGAAGGCCGGGACGCGGCGAGATATTCCATACGGTGTGGTCTTGACACGACCGACTCGCTGGGACGGGCTATGTCCACGACGGTGGCGATTCGTCGCCATGCTTGGCTGAGATCCGCCAACTTCTCGCCGGATGTCCAGAATGCCCTCATGGACATGCCTTTCGAGGGCAGTCGCCTGTTCGGTGACAAAGCGGACAACGCGCTTGAGCGCTTCAAGGACTCCAGGGTCACGGCCAAGTCCTTGGGTCTTTCGACCCAGCGCCAGCAGACGGGTTCGTTTCGCTCCTTTCGTGGCCACGGAAGGGGCGGTCCCACACGTGCTGCCAGCCACGCACCGCAGAACGCTCCTCAGCGCGGTGGCGGCCGTGGATTCCGCCGGGGTGGCGGTAGGGGACAGCGGCGAGGTCAGTCCACACCTCCCCCCGCAGCAGCCTCCAAATCTTCCTAGTCCGAGCTTTCGGGCCCATGTGACGCCAGTGGGTGGCAGGGTTCGCCTTCACCACTCCCGCTGGCGCACGATTACGTCGGACAGGTGGGTGCTGCAGCTCGTCCGAAGGGGCTACTCCCTCCCCTTCGAGTCCACTCCTCCAGCCATGCCACCGCAGAACCACCGTGTGTCGGGGGACCACTTGACACTTCTGCAGGAGGAAGTTACGGCCCTCTTGGCCAAGGGGGCCATCGAGCGCGTTCCTGGGCCAGAAGTAGGGTGTGGTTGCTACTCCCACTACTTTCTGGTACCCAAGAAGGACAAAGGGGGCTTACGTCCTATCTTGGACCTACGGAACGTCAACGGCTTCCTCTGGAGGGAGAAGTTCAAGATGTTGACTTTGGCTCAGGTCTTGGCTGCTCTAGACCCACAAGACTGGATGGTAGCGTTGGACTTGCAGGATGCGTATTTTCACATCCCCGTCCTGCCGGCCCACCGGCGTTACCTGCGGTTCACGGTAGGCCACGAGCACTTTCAGTTTATCGTGCTCCCATTCGGCCTTACCAGCGCCCCACGGGTGTTCACGAAAGTGATGGCGGTGGTCGCAGCTCATCTGCGCCGGTTAGGGGTTTCAGTCTTCCCCTACCTCGACGACTGGTTGTTGAAGGCAGGCTCGCCCCAGACAGTCGTCCACCACCTTCAGATGACGGCAGACCTCCTGCACGAGCTGGGGTTTTCCATCAATGTGCCGAAATCACACCTGTGTCCCTCTCAAAAGCTCCTTTTCATCGGAGCGGTTCTCGACTCGGCGCAGTTTCGGGTTTATCCTCCGGAACGGCGGGTCCGGGATATTCAGGCTCTGATTCCCATCTTTCAGCCGTTGTCCCGGGTTTCGGTCAGGTTGACGCTGCGGCTTCTGGGGCTGATGGCCTCCTGCATCCTTCTGGTGCATCACGCCAGATGGCGGATGCGGGCTCTGCAGTGGGACCTGAAGTTTCAGTGGGCCCAGCATCAGGGCAACCTGTCCGACCATGTCCTGATCTCGGAGGGCACTGCGAGGCAGTTGCAGTGGTGGCTTACGGACCGCGATTGGGTCAGGGGCAGATCCCTCTCCCTTCCCCAACCGGAGCACGTAGTTGTGACGGACGCGTCCCTCCAGGGCTGGGGAGGCCACTTGGGAGAGGCGGAGATCAGAGGCATCTGGTCTCCGGCGGAGTCCCGGCTCCATATCAACATGTTGGAGCTGCGGGCGATTCGCCTAGCACTGAAGGCATTCCTCCCCTTTGTCAACGGGAGTGTAGTGCAGGTGTTCACGGACAACACTACCGCCATGTGGTACTGCAACAAACAGGGCGGTGTGGGGTCGTGGACCCTTTGCCAGGAGGCTCTGCGCCTCTGGCAATGGCTGGAACGTCAGGGCGTGACTCTGACGGTTCAACACCTGGCAGGTTCTCTGAACGCCAGGGTGGACGAACTCAGCCGTCGGTGCTCGGTGGATCACGAATGGCGTCTGAACTCGGACGTGGCGAACGGCCTCTTTCAGCAATGGGGAGAGCCTTGGTTAGATCTATTCGCCACAGAAGAGAACGCGCAATGTCATCAGTTCTGCGCGTTGGAGTTTCCAAGACGGCACTCGCTCGGCGACGCCTTTCGGCACGAGTGGAGTTGCGGTCTGTTGTACGCCTTTCCGCCTATACCACTTCTGCCCAGAGTGCTGAAGAAGATCAGGCGCGACCGGGCCCAAGTTATCCTTGTGGCTCCGGACTGGGCTCGAAGATACTGGTATCCCGAGCTACTCAGCATGTCAGTCGGTCCCTCGATCCGCCTGCCCCTTCAGGAGGACCTTCTGTCGCAGCAGCAGGGGACGGTCCTCCACCCGAACCTGTCCAGCCTCCACCTCCATGCGTGGAGATTGAGCGGCGACAGTTGAGGCCATTCGACTTGCCTCCTGAAGTCTGTGATGTGATTCTGGCAGCCAGGCGTCCCTCCACAAAGTCGGTATACGCCTGCCGGTGGAAAAGATTTGTGGCATGGTGCACAGCAAAGGCTGTGGATCCCCTTTCTGCCCCTCTTTCCGAGGTTCTCCTCTTCCTTCTTTCTCTTGCCCAGCAGGGCTCTGCTCCGGGCACTATCAAGGGCTACCTTTCTGCCCTTTCCGCCTTCTTAAGGCTACCTGATCAGCCATCTTTATTCAAGTCCCCTATTGTACTGAGATTCTTGAAAGGCATCACGCACATGTATCCACCTGTTCCGTTCGTGATGCCTCAGTGGGACTTGAACCTGGTTCTGACATTCTTGATGTGTGCTCCCTTTGAGCCGCTTCATTCCTGTCCTCTCCGTCTTCTCACTTTAAAGACGGCCTTCCTGGTTGCCATCACCTCTGCCAGGAGAGTGAGTGAGCTCCAGGCTCTTTCTGTTAAACCTCCTTTCTTGTCCGTCCATCCTGACAAGGTGGTTCTTAGGACTAGGCCTTCTTTCCTGCCCAAAGTGGTTTCTGCTTTTCACATCGGGCAGTCCATCACCTTACCCTCCTTCTTCCCGCCTCCGCATCCTTCAAAAGATGAAGAGCGGCTCCATCGTCTGGACCCAAAACGTGCGCTTTCGTTTTATATGGATCGCACACGCCAGTTCCGGGTGGATGACCAACTGTTTGTTGGCTACGTGGGTGAGAAGAAGGGAAGGGCGGTACAGAAACGAACCATCTCTCGGTGGGTCGTCCTGTGCATCAAAGCATGCTACTCTTTGGCTCGGAAGGAGCCTCCTGTTGGGCTGAGGGCCCATTCCACTCGGGCCACGGCGGCTACTACTGCCCTGGGCCGGGGAGTCCCTTTGCAGGACATTTGCCAGGCGGCTACATGGGCCTCGCTGCACACCTTTGCGAGGCATTACTGCCTGGACAGTCAAGTCCGGAGGGACGGCTTCTTTGGCCGTTCGGTCCTCCAGGATTTTCTGGTGTAGGATTGTATTTGTTCGCAGACCCACCACCGGGGTTGGTATTGCTGGGGTATCTATTCTAAGGTAAGGAATCTAATACTAACCTGTTTCTTTCAGATGAACAAGTTACTTACCTTCGGTAACGATATATCTGTAAGAAACAGTAGTTAGTATTAGATTCCTTACCGCCCCACCCGTCCTCCCCGTTCTGCGAACTGATACCTAGGGTTAAGGACATCCCTTTCAGGGCCCTAGTTTCGTATGGCACCAGTGTTAGTTCTCACATGGCTCTGCGTGTTCTGGCGCGGAAAAGCTGTGTGCAAAGAACTGACGTCAGCGCGCGGAGGAGGCGTCTATATACTCCAGCGACGTCATCACGGCGCACGACGCCGACGACGCGGAGCCGCAGGGGACGCCTGCAGACGACGCCTACCGACGCGCAGGGGTACTGCTACGCAAAAGTTTCCGGATCCAGACTGACGCCTGGGGATATTCTAAGGTAAGGAATCTAATACTAACTACTGTTTCTTACAGATATATCGTTACCGAAGGTAAGTAACTTGTTCGTCAGCGCATCAGGAGCAGCTCAGGATGTGGGGGCGAGGGTTCCGTCACGGCGGAGCTACTACCCTACGCGGCCTTCTTGGGCGCGCGCTTCGTCCTCCTCTAGTAAGCATTTCTTAAACATGGAGTTCTATGCATTGGTCTTTTCCAACCTTTTCAGCTGTCTCCACTTTTGTCTGCTTGGTATCCTCACAGAACACCCCTTTTGCAGTGTCTGGCAAAGTCTATAGGTAATTCTCCTGTGCTGCAAAAACCTCCAATGCAGATTATCAAAATTATTGCATAGTTTTTCACTTTTGCCTCTCCCTCTGATGCTTTACATCAAAGTGAACACTACAAAAGCATAATCCCAAGGAGTCCCAGAGAGGAGCAACTTCAGACATAAGGAAAGTTTACTCCACTGAGACTTGTAGTTGGTATGTGGCAGAGCTCCCTGCTGATTTGTGACAGAGGCCAGTCAACACGCCCTCTAACAAACCAGGTGTGTTCTGGTGACAAGTAGAGCACGTCAGGTTCCTGATGCATTAACCTTTCCGTGCCACTGGAGAGCGGAGATAACCATCCACTACTGCTTTCAGCGGGTGGCACTTTCTGAAAATTGGATCCCCCTTTACCTATTTTTATGTTCAGACCAGTCAATTCATTCAAGGGCTCAGAAAACACCCTATTCTAATGTCCATAAATGGTTACTGTCATCTTAGCTCTCCATTTTATAGAGAGTGTGTCTCAATGCAGAATTCCTTTAGGTCAGGGCCAGAAGGAAACATTCACATCGGCTTGTGCCATATGTGCGGTGTTATCTGTAGCTGGCCAGACCAGTATCCTCACAGTCCTGAATCTTTGTTGATTTGTCTAGTTGTTCACTTATTTCAACTCTGGGGCCATGAACTGCCATGATTCAGTGCAGAATTTGTACCAGACATTGCACCCTTATGTTTCTGTAGTTCTTTCTCAGAAGTTTAGTATTTCCCCCTTAATAGAGGTATTTTTTTCCGTTTCAATCCCTCTAGTTTCAACTAGGGTCAATGTGACTTTGAAGGCTAATCTTTTATCCACCTTGCACTTTTTCCATAGATGCCATCAGAATTTGCTTGCCTTCAGTCTGCAAAGATCAAACCTAATTTTGCTCTGTTGGATAAGAGCATCCCTGGAAAAATGCTGTGTGTAGTTTATTGCTTTTCTCCAGTGATGATGTGGCGTTACAAGCCCTTGAAGCTGTTTCTTTGCCAGTTTTTAGCTTTTCTCTCATAGTGAGTGATAATCACGAATACTGAAGTATGTAAGAAGTAGTCAAGCCCTCATAGTGTTTGCTCATTCCATGTGGAATTACTACCACTCTGTGGTATTCCTTATAGAGCTGACACAAGTTGGGGGCTTGGGACATATTAACTTCTCATTGCGTGAAGATGGTTGCTTCCACCAATGTTGTGGCAAAGCTGCAACCTTCTGCCCCCTTGAGCATTTATTCCTCAAAGTTTCAGGATGTGGCCGATTTCTACTGCCACTTGCCTATTGTGGGACCATAGTGTCATCACTGAAGGCTTTCAAAATTAAAAGCCAACAGTGCTGCTGCCTAATCCTTACAACTCAAAGATGGAAGGCAACAGTTTCTTTTCAGTGCCCAGCTGAAATTAAGATGAGCAGAAGGATGCTGCTTGAATGTGACAAAAAAGCCTGTATAGAATAAGGATTTTAGTTAAAGTAGTCATTCTGCAGATGTAAATATTGTACTCCAAAAAGCCTTTTTTGGCGCTCTTGGTTTTGATGCACCAAGTTAGAATGAGATGACCTGTAGCTATACAAGGCAATGATGTTTTTTTTAACAAATGTATTCGTTTTTTTTTTAACTGAAACTGTGGATTTGGGAACTGTGTGGCAGGAGCCAATTGACACTATTTCAAGTTAACAAGATACAGGAATATTGCAGGAGAAAAAATATAGGGCCCAGTGATTCCCTTTTTGTTCCTAGAAAGTGATGGTCTGTGGTTACATTGAATTAATTGATAACCTATGTGTCACAACTGTATTGTGCAGATTGGTCAGAACTCCTTTGGATGGTTAACCCCTTCAGTGCTGCGCGAATTCCGCTGCGGTGCTGAAGGTTCTCAAGAACCTATGGACTCATGACGGAACGGTTCCGTCATGAGCACAGGCCAACCGACGCTCATGACGGAACCGTTCCGTCATGAGCACCGAAGGGGTTAATTATCCATCCATATCGCCTGTATTTATTTACTTGTTAAGGTATCCTCTGACTTTGTAAACTGTTTATTCAGCAGATTTAACCTGCTCCTTTCCCTCGGAGGTCCATATCCAGAATCTTGGAACTTCACCATTCAGGAGCATAAAAGTTCAACTTGTTTCTGTGTTAATATTTTCCTCCCCATAACATAAATATTACTATATCATGGTTCAGTATGTTTTCTTATTCATTCTAGATATTAAGTTTATAGCATGTGCTCCTGTAGATCACATACTCTGCCCATTCTTGCATTTTAGTGTTTGGGGCAGACATTCATAGTTGTTTTTCTTAAGTCTCAAGAAAACTTGACGCCTCCTTGAAACTGGGAAAAAAAACTCCTTATTAGAGTGTTTTTTCCCAATATCGGATTTAGACCTCCTCCTTGATTTTTAAGCCACAGTCACTATCCATTTGCCTATTGCGGCCAGAATCTCAACTTACAGCAACTGAAGACTCAACTTACACATTAATGCTTCGAATTGGACTTGGATCTGAGGGTTCCCAAGGCTAGGTCACATGGAGAACATGCCCTTATAAGTTTGTCATAAGTGCAATTCAAAGTTCCAGTAGTCCCACCATTACAGTTTTTTGCTTACCTTAGAGCCAAAAGCAGTTGAACTTGTTCAGCATGCCACACATGTAAAAACAAGAAGGTAATCCACTACATGCAGGAGCTTTGCTGGGCATGATAAAAAATATGGCTTTAATAACCTTATTATCTTGTTTAAGTCCCACGGGACACCAGTGCACAGTATTAGCTACCGCGATTGGCAGCACCTGTGTTCTTGTATACCCCACACTTGAAAGACAGCAAGTGTTACACTGTAGCACCATTAGATTACACTTGTTTCAGATTCAGATTCTATGATCAATTATTAAAGTAGCGGTGTGCTCTCCAACCCCTATTTCCTTACTTTAATAACCTTCAGACACGAAGCCAGTCTTTAGATCCAAAGAACTTGGAGGCTTACTGTGATTTGGAAGGTCAAATTGCAACAAAGGCAAGTCAAGCTGAAGAGAATCCTGCTCCCTTCTCCTCAGGTGGCCCAGATTTAGAAGCAGACAACATTTCTAGGAACACACAATAGCTGCAGCCGGCACAAAGTCTATCCCAAGGACACCCATAACACAACCACCACCTGAGGATTCAACCGTGAAAAGAGTCCGGCACGTAGCTGACTGCCATTTCATTTGATAACTCTATTTCGGTCGAGGACCATAAAAGTGCAGATCAAATACATACAGAGCACAAATCATTAAGACAATAAATAATGGACAGGTCAATTTTGAATATAAAAAGGATTAAACTCAGCAGTTATCAAAGACCAAAAGATATAAAATTCATAGTTAATCAAATATGTCATACAAAGGCTTTCCTTCTACGCCACATACCAAACAAGAAACGGGATACGGAGAAAACTATCGGGGGATGGGTATCATAAGTTAGAACCCGACATGCCTGTGTAAAATTTCTAAACCCAAGCTTCCTACATAACGGGGTTAGCCAACACTTCCTTATCATTACATACACAGGCAAAAAGAACATTACATGGGGGACATCTTCAAGTTTATAGTTACATGCCGGACAGACCTCCGTATCCGGGTTTGCCCATGTTCAAGCGAATGCCCTAAGCGGAAGGCTCACGTTATGATGGGTTAGAGACTCATCCAGTTGCGCACTGTGCACTTGGTGTTTTCCTATACCTTAATCATTTGAACTCGTAAACCATTCGTATTCACAATTATTTATCAGTTGTTTATTTTCATGATCTGATTACTCCAAGAACCGTAACCATATTTCATTGCTTGTACTTTTGTTCACATTCAATTACATGTATTCAGTACATTTTCTGTTTATGCCAACATTTTAAATTATAACCATTTGTTACATTTCACATTATTCACTGCCATGCCCAATGCATTTCGGTACCACAAGGTACCTTAATCAGGGGCTGATCTGCAAAGATATAAAATAAACATGTATGAGTGTTTTGTACGTTATTGCCCATGGGTGTGTCTTCTCTCAAACGTTGTAATGTCATACCTGTTTCTAGTGTGTTTATGATCAGTCAACTGTAAAACAAAACCACAATAACCTTATGTCACCTCTATTCCATCAAATAAGAGTATTCACTCTTGACCCTACTAAATGCTAGTCTTAGCTTATCACGTGTTCTCTGTAACGTAGGACTTGTTGATCTGTCAAAAAAATTCACGAAAGCACTGTGGTTAATACCACTTATTCCTTTACACCAAAAATCACCACTTGGCTTTAAAAGCCAAAAAACGATGTTTGAATTGTCAGGTCCTACCTGATCTTCAATAGTCGATGCGAAGCACCCTGTCAACACATAATCGAATACTTCAAACATAGCTCACGGTCACATCATTAAACGTGTCCCAGCTTTTTGCTATCCCGACATACCTGTGAGATTATACTCTGTCAACCTAAAACGACAAAAACGTATCACATATGTTGTGTTATACTGTTCAAACCCGTTAATTTCTCCTTCCAAGATTGAAATTGTTCTGGCTAAATACCTGTCTGTTCCCCCGTCTATGCTCGTACAAACCGCTACTCTGTGCACTCTCCGTATTGAAAAACGCTGAACTGTCACCATAATCAGTCCTTCCATTTACTCGCTACCGCCGTACGGTAAACACAAACGACGCACTACAGTCCGAATATACCTCGATGAACAACTTTCAACCGCCGCCATGTTATAATGTATACCGGTACTGTGATATCTCATATACTATGAACAACTTGCCGACTTTATCAAGTTGTGCCAAAAGATATATTACATGATTCTTCAGTTTTGCCGACCAACTCATCACGACAAATATTACTTAGTTAAGATAATGTAAACAACGGTATTTCAACCGTGTTGTTCTGATCACTTCGTTTGTATTTTACGCAAGCTGTCATTCTCACCCAAACACGGCCGACTTCCGGGCCCGATATATTAACTTTAAACAAGGTGCGCATGAAATGCACTCTGCCTATTATTGTTTATTTATCTGGAGAAGCGTGGCTCAGTGGTTAGAGGCGGCAGACCCGGAAGCTGAGATCGACCGTGGACCAGGGTTCGATTCCCCGCCTCGGCGGGTCTCGGGCTCAAAATTCCACGGTCTCGACAATTCTCGCTCCGGTGCCTACTCGAATCACGGGGTCACACTCTGCAACTCTGGGCAATAGCTTGCTTTTTTTTTTTTTTTTTTGAAAACCTTTATTCAGCTTATGGGCAGTACACAGCGTCTGCCTACAACCACTACGGGCCGGCCGCCATGACATACAGAAACATTACAGGTCATCGCAAAAAGCGGAAAGCGAGAAACAATAGCGCTACAACGTATCAACAGCAAACAGAAAAAGAATCATGCAGGTTTCATTTTATGAGATTAGAGAGAAATCGTACACTCAGTTCAGACAACCGACAAGGTGGGCCATACGACAGAATATCAACCAAAGGCACCACAACAATGGGAGTCGTGCGCAAAGCATTGCAAACAGTATGCACAAACAATACACTACATTCCGCGCAAGACTGCGCCCACACCAATCGACAAACCACTTCAGGATGTATGTGCAAACGTAGCCACTATCCAGCAGGACTTGAAAGGGCACTTTTTACAGCAGGAAGAGAGGATACGGCGTCATACAATGAAGCGAATTGTATCGGGAACAAGCCACGAAGGAGGAGAAACACCCATTGAAAATATAATCGGGAGGAGAAACAGGATAAGCGAGCATTCAATGGGTACATACTGTTATCAGCGCCACGCACACAAAATCCCAGAAACAGCGCAAACCCCATAAGCACAAAGCGCGGAACCCACCCAGAAAGGAACACCACCCGATCCCCGGCCCGATCTAAATATACGAGAAGAAGGAAGAATACAAAAAGGGAATAACAAAGGAAAAAGGGAAAACAACCAAAACCACGAAGAATAAAGAAGGCCATAGAAACATAAAACAATACAAAACATCATCCCCCCACCCTGCACCACTGCATGTGACTACGCCCCCCCCCCCCCCCCCCTAGCAGCGTGCCTGTCGCCCAGTAGGAACCCGAAATATAGACAAAAGAGACCAAAAAAAAGGGGAATAAAACACAGAAGAAAAAAGCAAGAAAAGACAAAAAGAAAGAAAGAAAGCAAAAAGAAACTAACAGAGGGGGAGGAGGAGAAACATACATGCCCTCGGCCCCACAACCACCCAACCACAACCAACATCCCCGGGCATCGAACCAACTGGTATGCAAACAAATCAAAAGACAACAGCACTCGGAGAGGACACTTGACCCCGATCCACCACCCGACAGCCGAAACAACGGATATCTAGCTCACCACACGTTCCAGGTGTCCAACATAGTCAACAAATTCACCCCTGACCCTTACGAACAAGCACACAAATGTCCGTAGCCTGCATCAGCACCCCCTCAGGACAATACAAAGTCCCATTACGTCCATGAACCCACGCAGCGGGTCCGGTCCGATCCGCCGAGTCTCCACAGCCAAGAGCCGCCATAGCACTCGCCTCCACCATATAAAGGTTCATAACCAACAAAGTCCCCAACGAGACACTAGGCAGATAATCCAAGGGTATCGAACAAGACCGTTGGGTCCTCAAAGCAACAGTTCCAGACGAGGACAGGATTGCGAACTCAACCAACAACAGCAAAGATGGCGGGTGGGGTTTTGGAACAATAGGGTCGGCTTCCCCAAGCGGTCGGAGTGACGGTGGCAAGGCTACCACATAAAAAGGACCCGGATCACTTAGGTGCAGGCGTAGCGTAGAATAAGCCGCAAATCCAGGGGGATCAGACAGACCAGGGCCCTCACATAATCGGCCCGTGGCGACGGTATCAGCGATCTGAGTGTGGAACAAAGAAGCCATGTAGGAGTGTAGGTCTCTAATGGCGGCCATCACGGCTCCCAAAGACAAACCGTCCCCATCCCGCACCGCCTCCATCGGGGCAGCTCCAAGCATCTGCGTGTCCACCGCGGGGCCGGTCGCACCCGGGGATCCAAGCTCATGCAGGGCGGGCGGGAACTGGAGGTGCAGCGTAGAGCAACGTTGGGGCCTCTCAGGCGGGGGCCCCGACCCGGCGGGGACGGGCAGTCGCCGGGAAGGGGACCCCCCACCTCGCAGCCGCTGCCAGGAGTAATGCACCTCCGCAATACGTAGAGAGCCTCAGACGAACCGCCAATTCCGGGACAGGATATCTTCCACAGCCACGGTCCAGACCGCGTCCGGATCCCCAGACCGCTGTTGCTACGCCACAGCCCGATAAGGCCAGCACTCGCGGACCCGGCTCGCCACCGGCGTCAGGCCAGGAACGTCAGCACGGTACAACTTCGCCAATCTGAGTCGGAAAGTGACCGGGGACACACCGCCGAGATCAGCATCAAGTAAGACACCCGGGGATGGAGCAGGAGAGCAGAATCATCGACAGGATATTTGAGCAACGTCAGGGGGTCAGCGGAGCCGAGAGCCTACGCGGCCATCTTCGTTCGTCGCTAGGCTCCTCCCCGGCAATAGCTTGCTTAATCTCCACTACGGCCCCTCGCGGCGGGATGCCTGGCTTTCACCTTGTGGACACCCTGCCGGGGTTTCTCACAGGGGAATACCAGGACGGGTTCCCTAAGCAAGCGCCAGGATGCCCTTTGGGTGACAGGTTTGCGCTATATAAGTACACCTACATTTACATTTACATTTACATCATTGTTCATCTTCCTACGTCAGTCTTGCGTGTGGTGAGTATATCTAAAGGTGTCAAACTAAATCAATTAACAGAATTACTCCACTATAAACATTACTAGGTGTAATATAACATGCTTGATCATCTTTTCTGAACTTATGTACTCACAATGAAGAATTCCACAATTTACAAATATACATCGTAATCTCATATTCCTGCCTTATCATACACCTAAAAATGAGCATTTTTAACATTTGTGCTACTTTCACGGATCAAACCATGCCCTCTCAATCTTAAAACCATCATGTTGCATTGTCAGGTCAACTCAACACTATTGGTGTATCATGGCCTCGCTCTACTTAATAGGGAACTTAAATTCTACAAGCTATGTTCTATAGATAAAATGAGAGGTCATATTTATCATTTAGCCCAGTTGGGTGCATTGTGTGGAGGTATTTAATCCAATATAACTCACGCTGTAGAAGTCTGTCGGTTATCAATCCCTGCTTTGATCGCCACTTTTTCAATGATCAAAAAACGTAACTGGGAAATCATATGGTTGGCTTTCTTCCAATGGGTGGCTAATGGTGATGACGAATACAAGTTCCGTATCCTGCTTTTGTGCTCCGTTAATCTGATTTTAACTCTCCGCTCCGTTTTGCCCACGTACATCATACCACATAGACACTTTATTCCATATACCACATTCTGGGTATTGCAGTCACTAGTGTGTCTAAGTTTGATCTGTCTGCCCGTTGTTGGATGTGTGAAGGTGTTCCCTGTTATTGCATTGTTGCAATGTGTGCAATTCTGACAACGAACGGTGCCCTTGTGTTCAATTCGTCGGTCATCCAATCTGGTTCGCTTTAATATTTGTCTGATGTTTTGGCCTCTGGTGTATGCATGCATCGGTGGTTGCTGAAATATGCCATTAAAGTCTTTCTCCGTAGATAAAAGTTCCCACCTTTGGTTGATAATCCGTTTTATTGCACTGGATTGTGTGGTATACTTAGAAACAAATACCATTTTATCTTGTTTGACTTTTTGTTTGGTTTGAAGCAAAATTCGTCTATCCATCTGCCTGACTCTCTCCTTGTTCTCCTCCACTTCTTCCATGGGATATCCTCGGTCCTTGTATTTTTTAGGCATACTGGTCCATCCTTAGATTACAAGTGTTCGTTTCAGAGCATATTCTCTTTATACGAATAAACTGTGAGACTGGTAGGTTCTTCACCAGCGATCTTGGATGGAAACTAGTATAATGCAATGCATTGTTGCGATCTGTGGGCTTAGTGTACAACTCCGTGCTGAAACCTGATGATTGTTTGGTAATCCTCACATCAAGAAAATCCATTGAAAGATTATCAATCTTATATGTGAACTAAATCCTTGGGTTCACCTGGTTCAAATGATTGATAGTATACTGAAATGATTCCCTCGTATCTTGCCTTATTAAAAATATATCGTCGATGAAACGACAATACATTTTGACTTTCGCCCAATGTTCAGTGTTCCGCCTCAAATTGCTCCATTAATATATTTGTATACGCAGGGGCCCCTGCAAAGCCCATTGAAGTGCCTGTCATTTGAGCAAAATACCGATCCTTCCATTCGAAATAGCTGTCGTGTAGTTTTGCCAGTTTATTCGTATAAAGAGAATATGCTCTGAAACCAACACTTGTAATCCAAGGATGGACCAGTATGCCCAAAAATACAAGGACCGAGGATATCCCATGGAAGAAGTGGAGGAGAACAAGGAGAGAGTCAAGCAGATGGATAGACGAATTTTGCTTCAAACCAAACAAAAAGTCAAACAAGATAGAATGGTATTTGTTTCTAAGTATACCACACAATCCAGTGCAATAAAACGGATTATCAACCAAAGGTGGGAACTTTTATCTACGGAGAAAGACTTTAATGGCATATTTCAGCAACCACCGATGCATGCATACACCAGAGGCCAAAACATCAGACAAATATTAAAGCGAACCAGATTGGATGACCGACGAATTGAACACAAGGGCACCGTTCGTTGTCAGAATTGCACACATTGCAACAATGCAATAACAGGGAACAACTTCACACATCCAACAACGGGCAGACAGATCAAACTTAGACACACTAGTGACTGCAATACCCAGAATGTGGTATATGGAATAAAGTGTCCATGTGGTATGATGTACGTGGGCAAAACGGAGCGGAGAGTTAAAATCAGATTACGGAGCACAAAAGCAGGATACGGAACTTGTATTCGTCATCACCATTAGCCACCCATTGGAAGGAAGCCAACCATATGATTTCCCAGTTACGTTTTTTGATCATTGAAAAAGTGGCGATAAAAGCAGGGATTGATAACCGATAGACTTCTACAGCGTGAGTTATATTGGATTAAATACCTCCACACAATGCACCCAACTGGGCTAAATGATAAATATGACCTCTCATGTTATCTATAGAACATAGCTTGTAGAATTTAAGTTCCCTATTAAGTAGAGCGAGGCCATGATACACCAATAGTGTTGAGTTGACCTGACAATGCAACATGATGGTTTTAAGATTGAGAGGGCATGGTTTGATCCGTGAAAGTAGCACAAATGTTAAAAATGCTCGTTTTTAGGGGTATGATAAGGCAGGAATATGAGATTACGATGTATATTTGTAAATTGTGGAATTCTTCATTGTGAGTACATAAGTTCAGAAAAGATGATCAAGCATGTTATATTACACCTAGTAATGTTTATAGTGGAGTAATTATGTTAATTGATTTAGTTTGACACCTTTAGATATACTCACCACACGCAAGACTGACGTAGGAAGATGAACAATGATAAATAAACAATAATAGCCAGAGTGCATTTCATGCGCACCTTGTTTAAACTTAATATATCGGGCCCGGAAGTCGGCCGTCATTGGGTGAGAATGACAGCTTGCGTAAAATACAAACGAAGTGATCAGAACAACATGGTTGAAATACCGTTGTTTACATTATCTTAACTAGGTAATATTTGTCGTGATGAGTTGGTCGGCAAAACTGAAGAATCATGTAATATATCTTTTGGCACAACTTGATAAAGTCAGCAAGTTGTTCATAGTATATGAGATATCACCGTACCGGTATACATTATAACATGGCGGCGGTTGAAAGTTGTTCTTAGAGGTATATTCGGACAGTAGTGCGTCGTTTGTGTTTACCGTACGGCGGTAGCAAGTAAATGGAAGGACTGATTATGGGGCCAGTTCAGCGTTTTTCAGTACAGAGAGTGCACAGAGTAGCGGTTTGTACGAGCATCGACGGGGGAACAGACAGGTATTTAGCCAGAACAATTTCAATCTTGGAAGGAGAAATTAATGGGTTTGAACAGTATAACACAACATATGTTATACGTTTTTGTCGTTTTAGGTTGACAGAGTATAATCTCACGGGTATGTCGGGATAGCAAAAAGCTGGGACACGTTTAATGATGTGACCTTGAGCTATGTTTGAAGTATCCAATTATGTGTTGACAGGGTGCTTCGCATCGACTATTGAAGATCAGGTAGGACCTGACAATTCAAACATCGTTTTTTGGCTTTTAAAGCCAAGTGGTGATTTTTGGTGTAAAGGAATAAGTGGTATTAACCACAGTGCTTTCGTGAATTTGTTTGACAGATCAACAAGTCCTACCTTACAGAGATCACGTGGTAAGCTAAGACTAGCATTTGGTAGGGTCAAGAGTGAATACTCTTATTTGATGGAATAGAGGTGACATAAGGTTATTGTGGTTTTGTTTTACAGTTGACTGATCATAAACACACGAGAAACAGGTATGACATTACAACATTTGAGAGAAGACACACCCATGGGCAATAACGTACAAAACACTCATACATGTTTATTTTATATCTTTGCAGATCAGCCCCTGAGGAAGGTACCTTGTGGTATCGAAATGCATTGGGCATGGCAGTGAATACTGTGAAATGTAACAAATGGTTGTAATTTAAAATGTTGGCATAAACAGAAAATTTACTGAATACATGTAATTGAATGTGAACAAAAGTACAAGCAATGAAATATGGTTACGGTTCTTTGAGTAATCAGATCATGAAAATAAACAACTGATAAATAATTGTGAATACGAATGGTTTACGAGTTCAAATGATTAAGGTGTAGGAAAACACCAAGTGCACAGTGCGCAACTGGATGAGTCTCTAACCCATCATAACGTGACATTTAACAGAGGCGTGACAAACCTCAATAGTTGCAGCACCGATTGATTAGTCAGTAAATAAAGAAAAAACCTGGTGTGCTCCTCACACCCCCATTACTTAGTCTAAGCGGAAGGCTGCCATGTCTTAGCTGAGTGTATAATTTCCTCGCAAGTGGAGGTTGTATTACATCTAAGAATTCCACTAATCGAGAGTCCATTTGTACTAGAAGGAACTCTACTGACAGCCTACCCAAGGTTGTTGAGCTCTGGGGGGCTAGTGTGTTCTGCCGCCTCAACTGAGTTTGTAAGTCCGATTTTGATATCCCTGGGCAACACAGCTCGGGGGTCTCCCAGAGCTTTGGTAGACCAATCTGTATGCAAAGAGCCCTGATATGAAGCAGCCATCGGATATTTTTATATTTAAGAAGAGCCCAAACCTCCGAGAATTCCGCTCTATAAGGGGCCAGTTCAGGAACTGACCACAGCCTCTTCCAATAGAGCATAGGCCGCGCAGCTACCAATTCTTGAATTGACTCCAGCCCCAAATCCAATCGTAGAGGGATGAGTGGCGTACTTTGTGGTAATCCCACCAAATTCCTCATAAAATTGTGCTCCACCCTCAGAAGATTGGATTCATTTTTATGACCCCATAATTCAACACAATATGTTGTGGCCATTCTAGCTTGGAGTCGGTATATTTCAAGGACCAGTGCTGCCGGCTTAAAGTCAGATGCTCTATGGAATTTACTTATATCCCCAGTTACTTGGGATAGTTTGAGAGCTGATTTAGAAATTTGGAAGCCCCAGTCAAAGTTCTCTGTCAGAGTAATGCCCAGGTAGACGAAGGTCTTGACCCTCTCAAGGGGGGTACCATTAAGCTTAGGGTTTGGGCGGGTCTGTTTCGGTGGATTAAAAATCATAAACTTGGTCTTGTCCAAGTTTATCTCTAATCCACGAGAAACACAGAACGGTGCAAAACCGTCCATATTTCGCTGAATGCCCGATGATGTTTTGGATAACAGCAAGGTGTCCGCAAACATCAGAGCGGGCACTCTCCCAGTGGCCAACCTAGGGGCGTCATTGTCTATTACACCACTTAAGTGATCAATAAGACCATTGATGTACAGACAAAATAATGTTGGCGCCAGAACGCACCCCTGGCGAACTCCCTTCGAAATCGGGAAACGTCCTGACAGGTCTCCGTGCCTCCCGCACCTTACTTGGGTGTAATTGCCAGTGTGTAGTCTGGTCAGAATAGACAATAAGTAGGGCGGGAGACCCAGGTCTGCCAGGACCTTCCACAGCTTTGCCCTGGGAACAAGGTCAAAAGTTTCTCGCAGGTCAACAAAGACAAGGTAGAGGCTGCCACCCTCTTCACTAGCCGTTTTCCAAAATAAAATCTGCAACTGCATATTTGGTCCAGTGTCGAGATACCCGCCCTAAATCCAGCCTGGAGTGTGGTCAGTATTGCATTTTCCTCCATCCACCACTGGATCCTGTCCAAGATGATCCTGCCCATTAGTTTTTGTGTTGTGTCTATAAGACTAATGGGCCTATAGTTTGAGGGTGGTAATGGGCATCCCTTCTTAAAGATCGGAACGATCTCAGCTCCAAGCCAAGTATCTGGCGGGTCAGTCCCCGCTAAGATCTCATTAAATAGGACTACCAAGTATGGTGCCCATATTTTCGGTTGGGAGCAAAATAAATCCCCAGGCAGTTTGTCCAGGCCCGAGGCCTTATTTGGAGGTAGCCTTGCTATTGCTGACTCAACCTCCTTCAGAGTGATAGCCTCATGCCAATCGAGATGGAACAGGTCCCCGCCACCCAGTGACTCCCTCCGCCTCTGGTCGCCCAGGGTCCCCACCAATCGGTGCTCATGGTGGGAACCAACAGAGGGGGAGCCATATCTTTCCTCGGAGCCACGTCCATCAACCCCACCAATCCATCCTCCTTAGAGAATTCACCACATGAAAGGGAACTAATCTCTAGCTCAACATTTGCATATAGGGATCCAAAGTGTGCCTCCCACACTGAAGGAGCTATGTTCGGGCCGAAAGCTGGACCACCACCACTCACACCCGAGCTGACAATGGCCCAGAATGACTTAGAATCCTTGCGACTAAGTGTAGATCTAAGCTCTGCCCACAGGTTCTCCTCTCAATCCCTCTTTCCCCGTGCTATTGCCTTTTTTAGAAAGCAGTCGGGATTTCCTAATGGCTGCTCTATCTTTGGCTTTGACTACTAAGAGCAGGTCTTTTTTTGCCTTCCTGCAGTGTGCATCGTACCAGGGATGTGCCCTTGCCCGTGGGGGTTTATTCCTACCTACCGAGCAGAACACATCCGCTAGTTCGGCAGCCAGTTGGTTGTGAGTTTCCACAGCTCTACCCAGGGAGCCAACATCCCTCATATCAGAAATTAGCGGTGTAGCTATCTAATATATTTTGGCAAGTTTGGTGGGGGAATCCTGAAGGTGTGGCCATTTTATCCTTCGCCGGTAATTAGATATCATAAGAGGGAGGGATTCACAGATGGATTCAGGTGCCGGATTTGTCAACCCAAAACTCCCAGGTTTCAGTGTTAAAACGAGGGCATTGTGATTGCTATCTTGTCTTGGGTAAACTCTAAATTCCAGCAGCCTGTCCCAGTGCCTTGCTCCCATCATCATATAATCAATGATGGAAGTTTGATCTATTCTAATAAATGTATCTGCCCCCGGTCTGTCAGGCGCCAGCCTCCCATTACAGGCCCGCAGAGATGTTAAAAGGGAGAGTGATTTTATTTGAAGGACCAAAGCAGTCCATGCCCTGACAGGAGGGATCTGTGGGTCAGGCACATGCCAGAACCGATCTTCTTCATCCTGGTCACCCAATTCTGAGCACTTTAGTGGCACAAACTGGCAATTAAAGTCTCCACAAAGCACTAGAACAATTGAAGGGTCCAGTGACTGAATGAAACTTTGTAATACATCAATCGGGTCAGATTCCCGCCCACTCTTAACTGGCCTAGAGTAGATATTTAATATGGTCACCTGCGGCATATTTTGGGAGGATAGGATTACACACTGAACATCAGGGGAGTTAGTTGGTATGGGAACAGCCTGGGCACCCAGGTGCGTGCCCACCCATATTGCGAGCCCTCCTGACGGTCTCCCGCTACCCCCAGTTGTTGCCAGGATTTCGAAAGTGGCAAAACCAGACCTTACACTCTCCTCCAATGCCCATGTTTCCTGCATCAGGCAGATGTCATGCAGCGCCATAAAGGAGCCCCACTCAGGCAAAGGCAATTTATTTTTTAAGCCGGCTACATTCCAGGACAACATTTTTATACTTTCATCAGCTAGCGAAGTGCTAGGTGGTGGTTTGCCCCTCTCTGCAGAACCAGAGATGAAAGTTCTAGGCTCAAATGGCCTTTTACTTGCCTCACCACTAAGCAGCGTCTTGTAAGGATCACAGGGCCCGGCCTGTTGCGAGTATTCCCCCGAAGCTGACCATCCCTCAGTGATCAATTGTTGATCTACTAATTGATTTTCAGGGGTGGTAATAGCGTCATTTCCCTCCATTGA
This sequence comes from Lissotriton helveticus, assembly GCF_964261635.1. Classification (NCBI taxonomy): domain Eukaryota; kingdom Metazoa; phylum Chordata; class Amphibia; order Caudata; family Salamandridae; genus Lissotriton; species Lissotriton helveticus. The sequence continues at coordinate 835,068,572 of NC_136063.1, read as the reverse complement.
AGCTGGTTGAATACCTCCACTATAATCTGTTGATGGATTAAGATTTTGTCCCACTGTAAATCAGTCCACCTGCTCCAGGCAGCTGAACCTATTTCTTTGGGGAAATAGTGAAAGTAAAGGGGTAAGGGAATGAGAGCCTTCCCAAATTGCACACCCCTGTTGGTTTCTATATGGGTAGTTATTATGGGCCCCTTGATGCTTAAAGCTTCTACTCTGGGTGGTTCTCGTCTGGGGTGTAGGGTAGAAGTATGACAGATGGAGTGGGAGAATTTGCGTATTTGTCCAGATTGACAACCCACTGCAGATGTGTTCAACAGCACATGTGTGCCTAAAGTTTATTATCACACAATTGCCTGCAATAGTTTTAGCTCCAGCCCCAATCCATTCTACTCTCCTTACGGATAATATTTCGCCAGATGCATTAGGGGGAGAGGGCCTAAAGATGTTAAGCCATTGTATACATTTATTTTTAAGATCACTGTGATCCTCACTCTTTCCCTGCCTAAGGGGAGGGACCCCAGCTAGGACAACTACATATGGCAAAGGCTCGGGGGGGAAGATCAATGGTGGGCAATTCTCTTGTAGGACTCCTTGCTGTGATGTTCCTACTAGCCTGGGATTGTAGGTCTAAATGGCTTGTCCCCCCATCAGTCGCCCCCCTTGGCACTGGGTTAGTCCCGCCGCCTGCCTTACCATCCATAGGCTGTGGCGGGGTTGTATCTGAGGTTAGATTTCCAATTGGCGGGGCCAAGGGAGCTAGGGTATTATTACTGTTAATCGACCCTCTAGCATCCGCAGTTAACTTAATAGTGTCAGGGATCAGCCCAACAGGGTTCCCAGCAAGACTATTATTGACTCCAGTATTTTTAGGGCAGGGGCTAGATTTAGAAAAACTAGTAGTCGCTCTTTTAGCATCTTTTCCCAGTGGGCTCGCAGACTGGACTTGGGCTTTCCCCAGACCTATGTTATTTATTGTGGAAACCAATCTATCCAACCTAGATACCAGTGGTTTATTGTGTGTGCCAATGATCTGTTCAGTGTGGGCTTGAAAGTCAAGAAATAAATGAGTGACCCAGGCAGGTGTTCCTACAGGGGATGTGGAAGAACCAGCAGTGTCCGCTGTGGGATCATCAATAGACACGGATCTGTTAGTTAGCTTTTTTGGGGGTTTAGGATTCTTATATATAGTACGGGGTCTACGAGCTTTTTTCCATGCAGCTTGAATGGAAGATTTGGCAACAGGCGTACTGTCGACAACATCAATAGCATCAGTAACAGGCTGTGCACAAGCCAGCTCAGCAAAGGATGATGCGAGGGAAAAACTGCAGTCGAGAGGGTTGACAGTAGCTACAGAAAGATCCCCGCTTGCGGTGGTAGGGGGCCAGTAGGGGGGATTGATAATCTCCTCTCTGTATTCTCTATGGCTGTAGCCACTACCAAAATGGTTTTTTGGAGCATTTTGTCTATGGCTGTTAAACTCGGGAGGGGTTGAGTCGTCGCAGCCTGGTGTCTTGTCATAGGACGGGAAGCAAAAACATGATATTTTTACCCTTATCAGACATTAACAGGAATTGATAGGGCACAGATCACTAGAAGCAATGTTCCCTCCCCAATAAAGATAGGTTTTTGGTTTAGAAAACAAAACAACCCTGACAAGTTTGTCCAGATAGAATGTGTCTCTTTTAAATCATCTTATTGTTGAGAGTACCTTATGGAGTTCGTCATTGTCCAAGGCGAAAAAGCAAGGGTTAGTGGGGTGGCCCAGCCCAGCCTCTTCTGGCCTCTGACGGCCACAGACGGCCCGCCCTTGTCACGGGCTTCTCCCGGCTTCTCCCGCGCGCGTTCCTGCGACGCAGGGAGTGAGCGCAATTTAAAGCACCTCCAGGCGCGGTAAATGACGTAGGCGGCTTCTGCCGCTAGGAGCCCTGGGGATCGTAGTCCTCCTCTCGGCGGCCGCGGGAGTTGTAGGCGCGGCGGCCGGAGGACAGGAGGACAAGCAGGACGACCAGCGTCTGAGGATGCAGCCAACAGGTAAGTAGACAAATGCCCCCAAAAGAATTCTGGCACACCCGCTCCACCGGGAGTGAGCGCAATTTAAAGCGCCTCCGGGCGCGGTAAATGACGTAGGCGGCTTCTGCCGCTAGGAGCCCTGAAGATCGTAGTCCTCCTCTCGGCTGCTACGCCGAGTAAGAAGCGAACTCTCCTTCGGCGGGAAGCATCCGTTTGGCCAAGTGCAGCATCGGTAAAGTGGGACCAAGGATTAAGGAATTTCGAGTCGATAAATCTTATCCTGAACGACTCCTGATATCACTACTGGGTGCAATACAAACTCCTATACCCAGTCAGGAGAAAGGCTTGGCACACTACATTAGTAAGCCGGTAAATAGAGTATTCGTCGGGGGAGCAATTTCTGCAACACCGACAGATGAACACAGTTGAAGCTCCACCTTGAACTCGGTTGGGTTCACATGAAGGCTGTTCAATTCCCCCCAGTCCTGATGAAGACCCGCGTCTGATGCCCTATGTGCGCTTGTAGAGGGTCGAAACGTCGACGAGTGTTTGGATCTGTCATATCAATATCCTGTATTTAATATGGACATATGCAATATACAAATGGTATAATGGAAACAGTACAGACCAAGTTGGATTATTGTTTGTTTCACCTTGTATATAAACATTGTACAGTTATTTGGTCACTTTTGCGCCGCCAGCACCGAGCACTTAAGTCACTTTTTGCACTATTTATCACCTTTTTGTACAGCCTATCTTGCAATTTATAAAAAGAGTATTTGAGGGACTATAATTCATAAAATAGTGCGTAAATACATAGATGGTGTGGATGTTGATTTTTGTTTTATACACACTACATACATTATGAGTGAGTAAAAGAAATCTTAAACACCCGAAGGAACCAATTGTTATAATACTCCTCTCGGCGGCAGCGGGAGTTGTAGGCGCGGCGGCGGGAGGACAGGAGGACACGCAGGACGACCAGCATCTGAGGATGCAGCCAACAGGTAAGTAGACAAATGCCCCCAAAAGAATTCTGGCACACAGTAATCTTTCATCACTCAAAGGAGCCTCCGTGAATCCAGACTACCATTCTTGCAGGATGCATTGAGCCCTGAGACTGTGAGCAAGAGGTTTCAATGGTCTGCTGTTGCCACTGCCCAAGCACGCTTTGTGCTGTGAGCCTATCTCTGCTTTAGAGAAGCCTCAAGCCAAGTGCTCTGTTTAACTTCTCAACCCCAAAGCCCCAAGTAAATGCTTTTGGTTCCAAAGGCCATTTTTGAAACTGGCTCAGAGACACCCTTCAACTCCAGCCTTGACATAGAGCAATACAGCCCCAGCCAAAGAGCCCCCAGAGGTACTTGATGTTGGGCAACACAAGCCCTGCATCCATTTAATCTTGGAACATCCCGGATAGACCTGCACAACAGGAGGCAGACCGTAGGGCCGTTAAAAAGAGAATGCTCACCTTTGAGATGGCTATTTTAGAGGAGCTCCGGACTCTTCATCCCTAAAAAGTACATGCAATCACAATTCAGCCCTGCTTCACCACCTCCATAAATCCGGTCAATAGGGCATGAAAGCTCAAACATTATGCATGGGTTTACCCAGCTTGTGACTTGAAACAATTATTGTGCACGTCATATTAACTGCAACATTATTTTCAGATCTGGCTCTGTGAAAAAAATGAGTTTCAGATTGATCAGCTCATAATCGATGTTTAAATAATAGTACCAATATGCCATTGGGATGGGACATTGACTTGACTGGATCTGTCGTAAATTATTCAAAATCTGTTGCATCATGAAATCCACCTCCAGTCCTGCCTTATCTGAAGCAACCAATGAAATAAAACTTAATGTTAAACAGCAGTTTCATCAATAGCTTCTGGTCTTCTCCATGGGTAGAATATAAACCACTGTAGTATGAATACGTTGGCCAAATCTTTTTTCCCTCTATTCTCTACCTTCAGAACTTAGCACAGTCCTGTTCATCAAGTTGTCTTTGTCATAAAATGGTTGCATGTCTAGACACTGAAATGTAAAGTTTTCAAAGGAACCCTTATAGTCCTTGTTCTGAGGTTTCTGAAAATATAATAAATACTTTAGTTCGATCTTTCAAAACTCAGACTTTCCAGCTTGGTTTAACTGATCTGATCACTCCACCATTCTAGCAATTTCACGACTGTGCTTTAAAGAATCTGACTCTGATAGCAGTTTTCCGGATAGCAACTGTGTGCCAGAAGGGTAAATGATTTTAGGCTGTGTGAGCAATAGTGCCATGCACGTTATTGTGCAAAAACATTATGCTGTATTTTTTTCTCCAAAGATGGTGACCGCTATCTTAACCAGTTCATTCAGTTGACCGCTTTCTTTCTAATCCATAGTAGATGCTTCCTACAGAAAAGCGAAGTAATTACCATTTGTAGTAGTGATCCTTGCTAATGAGAATTCCATCCCTTCAGAGCAAATAATATACATGAAGGTGCCTGGAGACTGGTAGTGCCTGTTCACTTATGCCCTGTTGATAAGAGAAATGTCATTATGGCACCAAATTGCTACATGTTGGACTTGCACATTATTCATGGTAAGATAGGCTAAATGATTCCACTTTGTGGGATATGACTTGAGATATAAGGCTCATATTTTGTTGCAAAAGCCAGTTTTTTTTTAACTTTGTCTTGAATGCCTGTGTGAATGGACCTGCTTGTCAAGTATTTACCTATTGATTTGAATCTTAGTGTAGCATTTAACTATTGATTTGAATGTTAGCATTACCAAATATTTTTTAGTGTCATTCCTACTAGTTCCTTTGTTAAGGTCCATCTGATTTGGTCTGATATCAAAATTAGATTTAAGATTATGTTGTATAATCAATAATTTTCTTTTAATTAACATATTCTTTGCTGAATTGTCCACTTTAGGTTTTATGACTCTCCAACATTAACTAAAACGTCTGTGGCAAGAGTTCCGAGTGCTGACAGTTTCTCTTCTGAGTCCTTGTCTTCAAGTGTTAGCATGAGTAGGCTGACTTATGTTTCCTCCTCAGACAATACTTTGCAGAATACGATGTTGATGCACACACCAGAAGCCACTATGGTAGGTTATCTTTGTAATTTATATTTGCATTTATTTTAAATAGTAACTTATAAGTTTATTACTGAGTGGCAGTCTAAAAGTCTTATTCACTTAAGGGTAATGATTGACTGCTATTTTCAGTGTCTGAGGGATGTTTTTTAAAAACTTTTTATTTGAACATTTCTCATCTTGCAGAGAATACAGGAAATGTAAGAAGACAATTGTATGTTATACATAGTAATGAAGATAGACCCTATCAAAAGCAATGCATGAATACACATTGGGAATGGCGCTTTTTATCGCCTGTTCTGTTGCATTTTGTAGTGTATTGCACGAATGACAACTCAACAGGAGTGTTCTCTCTTCCCTCCATAACAACATTGATCACAGTCAATACCCTTGAAAGTCACGTCAGGTACCTCATACTTTCTCCCACTACTTGGCGAAACCCCTACTCTGGCTACCTGTTCCTCTCTGACACCAGTCAAGGCTGGAGTCACAATCTTCAGTTCTTTGGGGGGGGCGGGGCGCAACAGCTGTGCCCCATGACCTTGTAATATTTCTACTGCAGCTACAAACCAGATTTTAGAATTTTTATATTATGGCCAGGGCTCTTCTCCCGCTATTGTCAAGAGGAGCCACTTTGCATGGAAACCTCCAGAGATAGGACCTGGTACATTCTCAGTTACTTTTTGCGAGTAATCTTGCATCCCCAAAGGATCTGGAAGAAGGTACCCGCTTGGTCACATCCTCAGAGATTATGGTGAATCTGCCCTCCATATCTTATGTAATAGGGCTCCAGAATAGTAGGACCTATGCAGAATCCTTTTGGTACTAGCCTAAACTGAGAACAAATAGCTATTTACCGCTAGTTGTGAGGGGCTTCCACCCAGTCATCTTTCTCCTAGGTTTCCAGCACAGGCGTGTCTCAGCACCACCATCGGGTCAGGCGAATTATCAACCAGCTTTCTGTAGATTCTAAAAATCACCTTATCCGTTACGGGCTCTGTGAGTAAACGGTCCTCTTGGTCGTGACGCCTCTTGTAATTGCTCTCCCTCTAATGTGTCTCCTAAGGGCATATCCTAGTTGTAGTTATCTATAGCCCTCCGAATATGCCAGTTCGTATTCTTGATGTAGGATCTTGAACTGTACTAAGGCTTGCCCCCTCCAGACATTGCCCAGATGCTATATATCTATTAATTCCCATTTTGAGAAACCTGTCATACTACCCACCTCCTGCAATAAGTCGCTGTCCCACAGTGGGGTCAGTTTGGTAAACCTGCCTCCCCAGCCCAAGTAGCTAGTGGCCTCCCTCCATATCCTAACTACTGGCTGGGTATGCATCAGCAAATCCCGTTCTCATTTCCTATGATATTGGACCGTCTCGTGGCCTATAGCCCCTCTATCCAATTGGTAAGCTGGTTCTCTGCAATCAGCAAAAATCTAGTTGTTTACTACCATTAGTTGTATAACCCAATAGTATTTAAGGATATCCTGGCCTGCCAGTCCACTGTCATATACCCCACTCTGGAGCTCACCCAACGCGATGCGTGGAGCGCTTCCATTCAGTAGTAGTAGACGTGCTCCATGGTCAATTTTCCGGAAAACCCTGGTGGGATCCTGAAGGGTGTATTTTGGAGCACATAGAGGAGGCGTGAGAGGGTCATCATTTTATAGAGCTGCTCTGCCCATTAAGGATAGCGGTAGATTACTCCAGTGTGCTTCTTCCACGCAGTCTATTGAGTTGTGAAAATAGGTCCCTACACAGGAATTCTCAATAATGTAAATCCCATGGTACTGGAAACCCTCTGACACAAATGGCCCAGCACAGTAGGAAGTGAGTCGGGATCCCACCCGATAGGAAAAAAAAAATTAATGATTTAGTCCAATTCTTGCAATATCATGAGTAACTCCTAAAGATGTCCAAGACCAGCAAAATTCGTACTTTCCAACGAAAAACGCCAGCTTGTTCTCCGTGGACCTCCAGACATCCAAACAAACCCTCCGAAGACTAGAGAAGAAATGACACCAGAGAACCACGCAGCCCTCAAGAATGCCATGCGCCAACACCACCACCTCATCAGATCCGCCAAAAGGGACCTCCTTCAAGGACCGCCTCTAAAACAACGCACACAACAGCAAAGAGCTCTTCAACATTGTGAAGTAACTCTCCAACCCCAGCTCCAACACCGACGACATCCCACCATCGCAAGACCTGTGCAACTTCCTGGCCACCTTCTTCCATCGCAAGATCGCAGACATTCACGACCGCTTCAACGACCAGACCACCACGACAGCCAACGACACCTCAGATCCCACGACCACCACTCACAACGACCACCTGCTCACCTGGACTAACATCAACAACGACGACACCATAAAAATCATGGACACCATCCACGCGGCTCCCCGTCAGACCTGTGCCCACACCACATCTTCAACAAAACCAGCGCCACCATCGTACCCCATCTCCGCAAGGCTATCCACATCTCCTTCGAGACCGCGACCTTCCCAGAGAGCTGGAAGGACGCCGAGATCAACGCCCTGCTCAAGAAACCCAAGGCAGACCCGAGGGACCTCATGAACTTCCGGCCGATTTCCCTGCTCCCGTTCCCAGCAAAGGTCATCGAGAAAACAGTCAACAAACCCCTGACGCACTACCTCGAGGAGAACATCATCCTGGACCCTTCCCAGTCCAGGTTCGACAGCAACCACAGCCCCGAAACTGCCCTCATCGCCGCCACTGATGACATTAGGGGCCTGCTGGGAACGGCGAAAACCGCGACCCTCATCCTCCTGGACCTTTCAGCCGCCTTCGACGCGGTCTACCACCGCACCCTACGCACACGCCTCCACAAGCCAGGAATCCGAGACAAGGCCCTGGAATAGACCACCTCCTTCCTTGCCGGCAGAACCCAGAGCGTCCGCCTCCCCCTTTCCACTCCGAAGCCTCCAGGATAATCTACTGCGTACCTCAGGGAATTATCCTTCAGCCCGACATTGTTCAGCATCTACATGGGGCGCTCGCCCACGTAGCCAGACTACACAACATCATCTCCTACGCCGTCTACACACCGCTGATCCTCTCCCTCACCAAGGACCCCCGCACCGCCTAGCCCAACCGCCACGATGGAATGAAAGCCGTCACTGAATGGATGAAGAACAGCCATCTGAAGCTGAACTCGGACAAGACGGAGGTCCTCATCCTCGGCTCCACCCCCTCAGCCTGGGACGACTCCTGGTGGCCGGCCGCCCTGGGAACAGCACCAATGCCCACCAACCACACATGCAACCTGAGGTTCATCCTCGACTCAACACTCTCCATGACCAAGCAAGTCAACGCAGTCTCATCCTCCTGCTTCAACACCCTCCGCAAGATCTACAAATGGATCCCCACCGACACCAGAAAAACAGTTACCCAGGCCCTCGTCAGCAGCAGGCTGGACTACAGAAATGCCCTCTACGCGGGAGCCCCGGCCAAACTACTGAAACGTCAGCAAAGCATACAGAACTCCTCGGCCTGCCTGATCCTTGACATTCCATGACACAGCCACATCACACCCCACCTGAGAGACCTGCACCGGCTGCCCGTCAACAAGAGGATCACTTTCAAGCTCTTCAACCACGCACACAAGGCAATCCATGACACCGGACCAACATACCTCAACAGACGACTCACCTTCTACACCCCGAACAGAACTTCACAGGTGAGTAGTGCGCTTTACAAATTCCCCGATTGATTGACTTTGGAACGGGTTGGCTGAGTAATGTAAAGCAATACGCCATCAGCGTATAAGAAGTTATGTTCATTCCATTCTCCACCAACTCTCACTCCCCGTATAAGTGGTTTCTGACTAATCTGTCTGAGGGATCTGTTGTACCATAAGAGGTCTGTGGATGTTATTCTGAAGTCTTATGACGTTGCAATATCATTGTACAGATATCTTCTATTGGGTTGTGTTTTTTTATCCCTCCTTACACTGTGAATCTGGATTTAACACTAGTTGATGCATGGCATTAGAATTTTAGTAGGTCTTCGAATAGCATGCTAATAAATACAAGATAGAATAATTTATATTAATACTATTAAATGAGTTGACACACCTTGAATTAAATTAACTCACATCCCTGTACAATTGATGTATATTCTAAATTTAGATGCTGTGAGTTGTATAATGAGCCGGCAGATAGCTTATGTAGCTGCTTTTTCTCAGTCAACATCATAGCCCTTAATGAAATGCCAAGCAGAATATCATGATTGGCCCTAGTCCAAGGGCCTTGCAATATGACTTGCTCCAGACCTCCCATCAATACTAGGAGTTCACCTGTCCTACTAATACGAACCCAGTGGAGGTGTAACATGTTAAGCCTGTGTTGATCTCTACCGGAGGGGACTCCAGTTCCCACTGTTCTGTGTGCCAGGGAAGGCGCCAACGAGATTTCCGTGCGCCAGGAGGCGCATAAGAGGCGGCCAGGGCTCCCGCAATGCGGGGCGTGCGCAGGTGAAGCCCGGGCCAAGAGCAGGCCCGTCCGCACCCATCGGAGCCTGGAAGAGGCTGGGCTGGGCCCCCCTCCAACACCTGGTCACCTGAACAAGAACACATCACCCAACCTTCAGGTACTGTTGCGCACATCCCTCTCCCAGTTATTAAATTGTATTTGTGTTGAACTTGGACTTGCCCATACACAATTTCCATTATGAGCAAGCAAGTAGCGGGGACCCTAGATGCATTCATCGTTAGGGCCGAATTAATGTTAACCCACGAAATAGAAATGACTGAAAGGCGACTCTCTAGACCCCAGCTCATTACAGGGCCGTCTGTCTCTAGGCATCTCCAATAAGGGTGGCACCCCCCAATTGCACCTTCCTTCCATGCCCCCAACTTTGTCTCAGCATTCCCCCCCTGGTAAGCCCGGATGTAGGAAGGGTCGGAAAACCCTGTGACGAGACTAAGGTGAGAGTACCAACAGCCAAACGGAAGTGGGGTGTCGCAACCCAAAAATGCAAAAGCACAAAAGGTCCTTGATCTGCTAACCATGCGGCTCATGCAGCAAACCATGTCATAACATCAACTATCCGAGCTCGGCGGCGATGGGTAGGTGAACCGACAAGGACACGGGAAGCTTGAGCCATACCTGGAGGTTCATCTCCGCTGTCCTAGACCCGCCGAACGCCCATGTGGCATATCTTTCCTGACCTATAGGCATAGGAAAATACCACAGAGGTAACCTACTTCCATAACATTGGTAGTATACACATGACACTAGCATGCTGTTGAATGAACATATTTTCTTTATTTTCTATACTTGATAGGTCCTGATGAATCGCGGGTAGCAGCCCATTGCGAGAAACATGTTGACCAATTCCTCTCCTAATCTCATCTAAGGCCAATATACCTAATTGGTTGGCACCTAGCGAGTTAGTTTCACGTTTTTAACTGTAGTGGGATACCCCCAGAATAAAGTACTTCCGGTACCCCCCCCTACATTTTAATCACCCCTAGGCTACTTGCTTTATTACCCACACTTCACCATAAGGCAGTTGGATTTAAAAGATCTCCGCTAAAGAGTCCCTCCTAGAGGTGAGCCCGTCGGGGATTGCACCGTCTCCCCGACGAGGAGCAAACGCCAATGATGAAGCATGACACCCATATGGGTGTGTGAGGCAATCACATCCAACAAAATGGATGCCCAAAGGTGTCATATCTACACCCTCGGTCACGCCAGATACACACAATTCCCTCACTAAGGAACGTTTCAGCAACCCCCATTTGTTTTCCTATGCTTGTCTAGGGCACTAGCTGATACTGGACCTTCCACTTTTTTAGTGGTAAAGAGTGCCTTCTTGATCTAATTGATCACCCTCCCTCCTTTGAATATAACATCAACTAACTCTGCTAGGGCATAGACCAATGCCGTTTTCCAGTAACTACGGAAGATGCCATTGGGGAGGTAGTACTTGCCACTGCTGTAGAGCATTTTGAAAAAAGCAATCGCCCGCTTCAAAGAACTGTTTGACAGGAATCTTACCCCCCTCCGGGAAAAGGTAGAACATCTGGTTATTGCCATGGACACTTTAAATAGCTGTGGTACCAATGAGATCCCAAAACGGGATGACAATGCGGGGGTGGGCTTTCCAACGCTGGTAGATGCTAACCCAAGATCTAATTCGCCAACCTCCAGCGCCAACATGCATGAAGCGTCCTCATCTGCCAACCCTCTCACCACTTGCCGCCAACCCAAAGTTGAAATCTAGCACCAAACAGGGAAACTCATCGAACCCACATGGGAAGCCTATCACGAGAACCATGGGCCCATGCAGCAGACAGCCCGAACGTTTAGTTCTCTTCCAGGGGATACTCATTAATAGTCATAAGCACTGAATAATCTCCGCCCGTGAGCGGGAACCCGGAACATATAACAATATACATATATATGTGTAAATATACAATAAATTAGTACATAGTACTAAACCAAAATATACACATATACATGTATAAACCCATAATATGCAGCCCAACATAATGTATAGGCTAATAAAACCTTATTACACACTTTCTGCAATATGAAAATACTCCATACACCAATGCAATAAACAGGCTGGAGCCTAGAAATGCATTTCATAACATAAATACCCTTTATTTTCATCAAAGAATCTGTTGTAAAAGGCAATTAGCCTAACAAGGCTGCATATGAATAAATGTCTGTGTACAGAAAATCAGACTGGCACCTCGCCTTTAAGGCCCCAGAGAATCTGAGCACTTTGCCTTTTAAGGCCTCCAGGAGCAACCCTGCTCCCATCATGCACCACAGGTGACAGTTAGGTCAGTTCTTTTTTCCGGCTTGTTCTGTGAGGAACCTGGAACTTGAGCTGGGCTAAATTTGGCTTTTTTCAGTCAAAATGTGGGTTTTTCCTGTCTTTTTTTTACAAGATTTAGTTCTAGTGGTGGTTTGCTTTCATTTTCTGACTAAACTGTTGGAGTTTTTTAGTCAGTTATGCCACCTTTGTTTTATAAATGTCCTTCCTGTGGGAAGAAAATGTCAAAGTCTGATCCACACGCTGTTTGTGTGGTTTGTCTTCCTTCCTCTCATAAGGTTGAAGATTGCTATCATTGTCTTAACCTTTCCAGCAGGACTTTGAGGGAAAGGGAGAAGATGCGGCTTCTAGGTCGTTTGGAGAGAGAAGGAAAGGGGCCTAAAAGCTTGATTTCATTTGGAAGGCCCTCTTCTCGTGAAAATCGTCGAAAATCTGCGTCTCCTGAAGTTTCAGCCAAGAAAAAGCGTCTTCAGGAAGCGTCGACGTCGAAAAAGGTTCGTTCAGCGTCGAGATCTCCTAAAGCTCCATCGGCGTCGAGGACATCACCGGTGAGGCAGAAGTCGACGCCGAGGCAGTCGCCGTCGAAGAGTCTCTCGACGTCAAGACATCTGGTGTCTGTTGCGGTGAGGACGACGTCGGGGGTACGGAGTTCGACGTCGAAGGAGAAACATCGCTCGACGTCGAGAGAGAGACCGCACTCGACGTCGAAGGAGAAGCAGCACTCGACGTCGAAGGAGAAGCAGCACTCGACGTCGAAGGAGAAGCAGCACTCGACGTCGAAGGAGAAGCAGCACTCGACGTCGAAGGAAGGTCGACGGTCGACGTCGAAGGAAAAACTACGGTCGAAGGAGAGACGACGGTCGACGTCGAAGGAAAGACGAAAGATGTTAAAGAGAAAAGTGACGTCGACAAAGAAGGTGAGATCGACGTCGAAGGATGTTGCGACGTCCAGACATGAAAAGAAGAAGTCTAGACATGCTTCAGGCTTGAGGCATGAAGAGAGAGTATCAGTGGCTAAGTCTCCCCCACCTGCTGAAAGGTCGGCATCGAGACATTCGAGATCAGCCTCTCGGACCTCCCATAGGTCTTTGTCGAGGTCTGAAGTGATTCCACTGCCTTTGGTGGCCTCTACACCTCAAGACCAGCAGGAAAAAGTTGCGCACCAGGATTCTTCGGTGGTGGCTCACTCTGGTTCGACTTCAAGGCAGTCAGAGGAAAGGCAACTAGTTCCCAGAGGACAAACTCTATCTGGCTCACCACGATCTGAGCGGAGTAGCTCTTCAAAGTATTCCAAATCTTCACTGGGAGTTCAGATTGTGCAAATTTCGCCGGAGGGCTCTCCTGAGCATGCAGCACAGCCGATTAACATGTCACCGAGATGGTTGGAAAGCCTACGACACTGGAAGATGCAACCGACCGCTAATCTAACTAGTATGAGAGTTGCTGATCCTCAGAAGGTTGTGGTTCCTAGGAGATCACGTTCTAGGTCTCCGGTAAGAGGAAGATCTCGCTCTAGAGAACGCAGACGGCAGAAGTCTGTTACTCCTGAAAGGCGAAATAGGTCTCCTACATAGTCGTCTTCTTCGTCATATCTGAGTAGAAGTTCGTATAGAGACTATTCTCCTACGATATCATCAAGCCCCCCTTCGAGGGTATCCCTAGTGGATGACTTAGGCACCTTTAACGATGTGTTATTGTTATTGTTATGTTGGATTTATATCGCGCCAAATCACCTGCAGGTCTCTAGGCGCTCGGAAATCGGTGAAATTCATACAATAACTACATACAACACAAAGAGGTAGTGCAACAGCCAGCCTACATTGCACCCAGGACCTTTCCAAACAGCAATGTCTTTAAGGACTTTCTAAACCGCAGGAGATTCACCTCTCTGCGTAGCCCCTCAGGCAGCTTATTCCATAGCTGAAGGACCAACACAGAGAAGGCTCTCCCTCCCTTGGTTACAAGTTTGTACCGAGGGCAGATCAGCAACTGAGAATCAGAAGATCTGAGTGTTCTTTTTGAGCTATACACTTCCAGACGGTCTCTGATATAAGCAGGTGCATGGCCATAAATTGCTGTAGGAGAGTAGGGTCTGCAATCCTATGATCACCCAGATTTTTGCTTTTTGCTGCACTGGTTTACGACTTTCCCTGGCTGTGGGCCTGCTAATCAGACCCACAGCCTAGCTGTTCTCTCTATCCAAATTGTACTCAGGTACTGAATTGGCACTGGGCCCTCTCCAAGTCCCTGTACCCAGGGCTGAGGTGCACCCAGAAGTCTCCCAGGGGCTGAAGCATGTATTATGCCACCCCTGGATTGACTAACTAAAACTGACACAACTGGCTGCACGACAGCTGGGGCAAGGTGGTGTACTCACCCTTTGCTTTAGATATAGTATACCTATATCTAACCCTAAAAATGGACACACAGATCTCCTATCAGTCACTCCTATAGCAGGCCTTAACAATCCTGAAGGCAGAGTGCTTGGAATCGTGTGAGATGGTGCTCTAGCATGAGCTGAGCCTGTCTGCGGCTTTCGGGATCCATCCCTTAGCCGTTTCCATGATATCGCATACCATATACTCTTAAGTGCATTATAATCCTCGCGGTTATGTGCCAACTCTGGTATCGCTTTATCAAAACATGTCGAGTAAGGTGTCATACGAATTGGAATACTAACCCCTCGCCAATTCTGGCGACGGGGTTAGCATTCCACCCTTCTAGAGGGACACGACATGCCTGTAACCTATAACCCGGTTAAAAGTCAGACAGAGCCTTAGCATCCACAAAATGGATGCTGCCACCGAGACACAAGTCTGCCCTCCTGATGCTGGGAGTCCTCCCAGAGCAGGAGATAAGGACAAAGGGTTTCCTGCCAGGGGCGGTGCCAGCACCGTCCCAGACAGGGTTTTGTGTATTGTAGGTAGGCAGGGCTTTAGAGGAAGGTGACTGCACGTGGCACCCCGGTGCACACTGTGCATAGGCTGGCTGGAACCAGTTCCAGGGTCACTCCAGACCCTGTGCTGGGGAAAAGCCCGCCAAGGAAGTGGGTGTAACCACCCCCCTCCTAGTCCCACCCATAGGGCAGGACTTAGTCGCGTGCCAGCCCCTTTTTACAGGATAAAGGTAGAGACTGGCCCCCTTCCAAATCAGATCATCTTTGAATCCTGAAACTACTTTCTGCGAAAGGAACTCAAGACTTCTTCCTAAGATTTCTCCCTTGTGACTAAGGAGTAGTCACCCTGCATCCGCAGGCACCATCTAAGAACACTGCGGTCTGCTGCAAGTCCTTCCTCCGGAATCCGACTGCCCAGCTCGACGAGAACCGGCTTCCCTGGCACCTCTGACCTCTACCTGCATCATCAGTCACGCTGAGATTCGTGGGTGTGACGAGACCTCGAGGGACCGGCCATCTTCAAGACTGCACGACTTCTTTCCAGCAAGCCCGCCGAGTGAATTCCTGGTGAGTGCTTTGGGGACCGAGAAGCCCCGACCCTGAGCAGCTCCAGCACCGAAGTGCAGCCTCCCAGCATCTCCACGATCTGCGTGGGGCCCTTCTGCTTTTTGCTGCTCACCGCGTTGTTTGGCTACTAGCCCGTTGGCTTGTGGCCTTCTGAACGACGCCCGACGACATTTCTGCTGCTGGTCTGGTTGCTCCAGACTGGCCCTTGCTCCCTTCCAGAAGAGGAGCACCCTGGACCCTCCTGGTCCACTCAAGACGCCATTTTGAGTCCACCGCGTGGGCTTGAATTAGCCAAGGCTTGTTGCCCACTCCTGGGTAACTTCGACGCCGACGACTTCAACCTTCGTGGGACAGCTCGCACCTCCATCCTGGTCGCCGACAACGCCTCCTGGTCCGAGAGACTGCAGAGCCCAGCAGTGCCCACTCACCTGACTGCGGTGACTTCGCCCGGTGCCATCCTGGTGCCCACTTAATCACTGGCTAGTGATTCAAGAACTTGGTCCCCTCTGCTTTCAGGTTTTCTTCTTCCTTGATCCAGGCTTGGATCCATCGAACTTTTCTTCACTGGTCGCCTGCCAGCAACTTCTTCCTTCCAGGCTCCTGGTCCGGCAACGAGATCCCCGACGTCTTTTCAGACCTATGCAGCTGCAGCCCCTGGGCTAGGTAACTTCGGCACTCCGGTGTCCCAGCATAGCCTCACTATCCAAGGGTCAGGATCCACTGTCGTTTTCTCCCTACCAGGTCGGGTTCGCCCGTGAACACTAACTTTGTGAATTCTAGCTTCCATAGACTTTGTCCCGCATCCCGCGTGAGAGTGCACACTCTGCACCCGAGTCCCCTGGGTCTCCTAGTAGTAATCTAACGATTCCCTAGTCCAGTCCTAGCGATTCCAAAGCCTATTAGAACTGTTACTTACCTGCTAGTAATTCGCATTCCACTTTTAGCGTATATGGTTTTTCGTGCCCCTCGGGCATTTGTGTAACGTGCTAACTTAAAAGTATTTTCGTAAGAGTTTTGTTGTGTGCTTAGCTCCCTGTCTCATAAAGAGCCAGGGTAGTCTTGTTATAAATAAATACACTGTTTATTTTCATAACAACTTGTGTGGTGTCCTTTCACTGGGTGTTCAAGGGGTAATGTGATGGTAAAACAGCTGGCTTAACACGCCCTCTAGAGTCTTAGCCTTAGACTGCTCGTATCCATGCTACTAGGATAGCTGGTCTATAAGGTTGACTTACAACCAATCATCAATAAGGGTTGTTTGGACTGATATATAGTGATCACTAGAATAGTGAGCACTGCACATCAGGCCAACTTCTCACATTGGTGAGCAGCGGTTGGGATTTGAGCTTGCTGTTGTTTTACCACACATATCCTAAGAATATCTTGTGAAAGATCACATAAGTACTAAAGGTACATATAACTTAGCTTAGAATACTCTGAGTTCTACTGAACCAGCTGTTGTAGCTCCTAGGGCCTAGCACACCCTAAACTACAACTCTAGCAAGGGATCAGTAGGCAAACATATAGTGTAGGTAAGTGCACCACTTACACCTCACTAGAAAAGCATGTCGACTCAGGAGGACTCTACTGAGACTCCCCTGGTCAGTGTTGACCCTCCACAGGTCACTTCAAGATATGCAGCTCTCAGTTTCCATGAGATGAGACAGATCTGTGTCTCCAGGAAACTGAAGCAGGGGTCTAACCCCACCACTTCCTTTCTGATAGGTCTCTTAGAGACATATGATGCCAGAAAGCTTTCTCAGTTACATGAGAACATGCCAGCCTTAGAGGGAACCTCTGGGGATCCAGATCTCCACAACACTGATTCAGCAGTTGAGGAGGAGGATCAGGAGGTACTCTCTGGGGATGAGGTAGACAAGGGTCTTGAGGTAGTCAGAAGGCTAACTAGGACCAACTTAGACTTACTTGGGCTAGGATCTGGGGGCCCCCCAGTACTAACCCGAAGTGGGCCTAACCTTGGAGTTAGGAGAGATAGATCTCTTTCTAGGGACTCCAATAGATCTCTGCACTCTAATGCCTCTTCTCAGGGGAGAAGGAATCCTCCACAGAGGAGATTTACTTCCCCTCAGAGAAAGGAGCATGAAGCTAGGATGAGACAAGCTGAACTGAGGATTGAAAGGGAAGAAATTGCCCTGGCCAAAGAGAAGCTTGCCCTGGCAAGAGAGCAGCAGATGAGTGGGCTAGCTCCCACTGGTGGCAGCAATCTCCCAAGAGATAGAGAGAAGGGTTTAGATACTAAACACCTGACTAAAATAGTGCCCCCCTTTAAGCAAGGGGATGATATCCAGAAATGGATGGCTGCTCTGGAGAGGGCCTGCACTGTGCAGGGCATTCCCCAGAGTCAGTGGGCAGCTATACTGTGGCTCTCCTTTGATGGTAAAGGTAGAGATAAGCTCCTCACTACAAGAGTGGAGGATGCTAACAATTACCAGGTCCTGAAGAATACACTGGTTGATGGGTTTGGTTTAACCACTGAGCAGTACAGGTTGCTGTTCAGAGACACCCAGAAAACTCAGTCTCAGGACTGGTCTGATTTTGTGGATTGTGCCACTAAGGCTTTGGAGGGCTGGTTGCTGGGTAGCAAGGTTACAGATTACACAGGATTGTATAATCTAATGATGAGAGAACAAATTTTAAACAATTGTCAGAACCAGTTGCTGCACCAGCACCTTGTTGATTCAGATCTGACCTCTCCCCAAGAATTGGGAAAGAAGGCAGACAAATGGGTCAGGACAAGGATCAAGCAGAACCAGAACCAGAACCAGGGTGGTCAGAAGAAAGCAGACCAGAAGGGTAATGTTAAGAATGAGCAAAATGACCAGAAGTCTTCACCAGGTCCCCAACAAACCAAAGAGGGTGGGGGTCAGGCTTCCCAGAAGAAGAAGACTCAAGAAGGCCAGTCAAAAAGGTGGTGCCAGTACTGCAAAAGTAAATCTCACTGGTTTAGTGAGTGCACCAAAAGAGGAGGAGGACAAACTCCTGCCACTACAGCTCCTAAAGCAACTGCACCCCCTAGTACAGTCAGTAGTGGTAGTGTCACTCCCAAGGCATTAGTTGGGTTAACCTTGGGTACTGAGGGGTCTGACAACTTAGTTGGCACACTCACTCAGGCTGTCCTTGTCTGTACAGGGGATATGGATATGTCCCCTGAAATAAGTCCCAATACTTTGGGCAAATACAGGCAGACACCTTTGATTAATGGCAAGATGGCTCAGGCCTATAGGGACACTTGTGCCAGTGTCACCATGGTGACACCTAACTTTGTGGACCCTGGACAGATCATGCCAGGTACTGATTTCCTGGTGACCAATGCCAGCAATGTCACTACTAGTCATAGTGTGGCAATTGTAGCTTTCTCCTGGGGTGGAGTGAAGGGACAAAAGAAAGTTGTAGTCAGTTCAGACCTCCCAGTTGATTGTTTGTTGGGCAATGATTTGGAGTCATCACAATGGTCAGAAGTGGAGCAGAGGACTCACATGGAGATGTTAGGCTTGCCAGCACATGTGCTTGCTGTGACTAGGTCACAGGCCAGAAGATGCCCCACTGAACAGGTGCTGGATCCTGAAATTATGGACCAGACACCTTCCAAGAAGAAGAGCAGTAAGGGTAAGGCTTTGCCTTCCCCCTTGCCCCAGGTTGAGGATCAAGTCTCTGAGGAGGCTGATCTAGAAGAGCTGAGGGAAACTGAGCCTAAAGAGCTTGAACTTGATCAAGTTGAGTTTCTGGGCTCAGGGGGACCCTCCAGAGCAGACCTGGGGAAGGAACAGTTGAGCTGCCCTTCCCTTGAACCCCTCAGACAGCAGGCTGCTGCTGAGGCTGCAGGGAATGCCACAGGTGCCCACAGGGTATACTGGGAAGATGGACTCCTGTACTCTGAGTCAAGAGACCCCAAGCCTGGTGCAACCAGGAGGCTGGTCATCCCCTTGTCTCTGAGAGGTTTCCTTCTCACCTTGGCCCATGAGATTCCCCTTGCAGGTCATTTAGGTCAGACAAAGACTTGGGACAGGCTTGTCTCACACTTTCACTGGCCCCATATGAATGAGAATACCAAGGAGTTTTGTCGCTCATGTGTCACTTGCCAAGCCAGTGGTAAGTCAGGTGGCACAACAAAGGCCCCCCTCATACCACTACCTGTGGTGGGGGTTCCCTTTGAAAGAGTGGGGATTGACATTGTTGGTCCAATGGAACCCCAGACAGCATCAGGACACAAGTTTATACTGGTGGTGGTGGACCATGCCACCAGGTATCCTGAGGCTATTCCCCTTAGGACCACTACAGCCCCTGTAGTGGCAAGAGCCCTAGTTGGAGTGTTCTCCAGAGTGGGTTTCCCTAAGGAGGTCGTTTCTGACAGAGGTACAAACTTCATGTCAGGATATCTGACTGCCATGTGGAAAGAGTGTGGTGTGAACTACAAGTTCACCACACCCTATCATCCACAATGCAATGGGCTTGTTGAGAGATTCAACAGGACCCTGAAAGGGATGATTCATGGACTACCTGAACCTCTTAGGAGAAGATGGGATGTCCTGATCCCCTGCCTCTTGTTTGCTTACAGAGAGGTCCCACAGAAGGGGGTTGGCTACCGCCCTTTTGAGCTTCTGTATGGGCATCCTGTAAGGGGACCCCTGTGTTTGGTGAAGGAAGGATGGGAGAGACCTCTCAAAAAGCCTGCAACCAACATAGTGGACTATGTACTTGGCCTCCGCTCCAGGATGGCTGAGTATATGGAAAAGGCATCTAAAAACCTTGAGGCCAGCCAGGAACTTCAAAAAGCTTGGCATGACCAAAAGGCTGTACTGACTGTGTACCAGCCAGGACAGAAGGTGTGGGTGCTGGAGCCAGTGGCCCCAGCAGCTCTGAAAGACAAATGGTCTGGGCCCCACACCATCATTGAGCAAAAGGGAGAGGTTACCTACTTGGTGGACCTTGGAACTCCCAGGAGCCCTCTCAGAGTGCTCCATGTTAACAGGCTCAAGGCATATGTTGACAGGAAGGACATGAGCTTGCTCATGGCCACAGATGAGGGACAGGAGGTAGAGAGTGACCCTCTCCCAGACCTGCTCACTCAGAATCCTGATGATGGGTCAGTTGATGGTGTTGTCTTTTGTGGCAGCCTCACTGAACATCAGCAACAGGATTGCAGGCAAGTTCTGCAATCCTTTCGACATATGTTCTCTCTGACACCCAGCCAAACTGATTGGTGTACCCATGATGTTGACACTGGAGACAGTCTGCCTGTCAAGAGTAAAATCTACAGACAGCCTGATCATGTTAGAGACTGCATCAAAACTGAAGTGCAGAAAATGTTGGAACTGGGAGTCATTGAGCCCTCAGATAGCCCTTGGGCTAGCCCAGTAGTTCTAGTGCCAAAGCCTCACACCCAGGGTGGTAAGAGAGAGATGAGGTTTTGCGTAGACTACAGAGGCCTCAATGCAGTCACTAAGACTGATGCCCACCCAATACCAAGAGCAGATGAGCTTATAGATAGATTGGCTTCTGCCAACTTCTTAAGCACATTTGATTTGACAGCTGGGTATTGGCAAATCAGGTTAGCTGAGGAAGCCAAACCTAAAACAGCATTTTCTACCCCTGGA
The DNA here is from genome assembly GCF_964261635.1 of Lissotriton helveticus. Taxonomy (NCBI): domain Eukaryota; kingdom Metazoa; phylum Chordata; class Amphibia; order Caudata; family Salamandridae; genus Lissotriton; species Lissotriton helveticus. The sequence continues at coordinate 835,047,589 of NC_136063.1, read as the reverse complement.
GGGCATTATCAATTTGTGGTAATGCCCTTTGGACTGAAAAATGCACCTGCCACCTTCCAAAGGTTGGTGAATCAAGTCCTCACTGGGCTGGATGACTTCTGTGCAGCTTATCTTGACGATATTGCTGTCTTTAGCTCCACCTGGGAGGATCACCTGGTCCACCTGAGGAAAGTGTTAGAGGCCCTGCAAAAGGCAGGCCTCACTATCAAGGCCACAAAGTGCCAGATAGGGCAGTCACAGGTTGTATACCTGGGCCACCTTGTAGGTGGAGGCCAGGTTCAGCCACTGGAGAGTAAGATACAGGCCATCAAGGACTGGACTCCTCCAATCACCCAGACTCAGGTTCGAGCTTTCTTGGGCCTGACTGGGTACTATAGGAAGTTTGTCAGAAATTATGGGTCCATAGTGACCCCCCTTAATGACCTGACAAGCAAAAAGATGCCAAAGAAAGTTCAGTGGACAGCAAGCTGTCAGAAAGCATTCAATGACCTAAAGCAGGCCATGTGCACAGCACCTATCCTCAAGAGTCCAGATTACTCCAAGCCATTCATTGTCCAAACAGATGCTTCTGAGTTGGGTGTGGGAGCTGTTCTGTCTCAACTGAATTTTGATGGTAATGATCAGCCTATTGCTTTCATTAGTAGAAGGTTGAGACCCAGAGAGAAAAATTGGTCAGCTATTGAGAGGGAGGCCTTTGCTGTGGTCTGGGCCCTGAAGAAGCTGAGGGCCTACTTGTTTGGCACTCACTTCACCATTCAGACAGACCATAAGCCCCTCTTGTGGCTAAATCAGATGAAGGGTGAAAACCCCAAACTGCTTAGGTGGTCCATTTCCCTACAGGGGATGGATTTTACAGTGGAGCATAGACCTGGGACTGATCACAGCAATGCTGATGGGCTCTCCAGGTATTTCCACTTAGAGCAAGAAGACTCACCTGGTCAAGGTTAGCTTATTGTCCCAAAGTTTGGGGGGGGGTCATGTAGGAGAGTAGGGTCTGCAATCCTATGATCACCCAGATTTTTGCTTTTTGCTGCACTGGTTTACGACTTTCCCTGGCTGTGGGCCTGCTAATCAGACCCACAGCCTAGCTGTTCTCTCTATCCAAATTGTACTCAGGTACTGAATTGGCACTGGGCCCTCTCCAAGTCCCTGTACCCAGGGCTGAGGTGCACCCAGAAGTCTCCCAGGGGCTGAAGCATGTATTATGCCACCCCTGGATTGACTAACTAAAACTGACACAACTGGCTGCACGACAGCTGGGGCAAGGTGGTGTACTCACCCTTTGCTTTAGATATAGTATACCTATATCTAACCCTAAAAATGGACACACAGATCTCCTATCAGTCACTCCTATAGCAGGCCTTAACAATCCTGAAGGCAGAGTGCTTGGAATCGTGTGAGATGGTGCTCTAGCATGAGCTGAGCCTGTCTGCGGCTTTCGGGATCCATCCCTTAGCCGTTTCCATGATATCGCATACCATATACTCTTAAGTGCATTATAATCCTCGCGGTTATGTGCCAACTCTGGTATCGCTTTATCAAAACATGTCGAGTAAGGTGTCATACGAATTGGAATACTAACCCCTCGCCAATTCTGGCGACGGGGTTAGCATTCCACCCTTCTAGAGGGACACGACATGCCTGTAACCTATAACCCGGTTAAAAGTCAGACAGAGCCTTAGCATCCACAAAATGGATGCTGCCACCGAGACACAAGTCTGCCCTCCTGCTGCTGGGAGTCCTCCCAGAGCAGGAGATAAGGACAAAGGGTTTCCTGCCAGGGGCGGTGCCAGCACCGTCCCAGACAGGGTTTTGTGTATTGTAGGTAGGCAGGGCTTTAGAGGAAGGTGACTGCACGTGGCACCCCGGTGCTCACTGTGCATAGGCTGGCTGGAACCAGTTCCAGGGTCACTCCAGACCCTGTGCTGGGGAAAAGCCCGCCAAGGAAGTGGGTGTAACCACCCCTCTCCTAGTCCCACCCATAGGGCAGGACTTAGTCGCGTGCCAGCCCCTTTTTACAGGATAAAGGTAGAGACTGGCCCCCTTCCAAATCAGATCATCTTTGAATCCTGAAACTACTTTCTGCGAAAGGAACTCAAGACTTCTTCCTAAGATTTCTCCCTTGTGACTAAGGAGTAGTCACCCTGCATCCGCAGGCACCATCTAAGAACACTGCGGTCTGCTGCAAGTCCTTCCTCCGGAATCCGACTGCCCAGCTCGACGAGAACCGGCTTCCCTGGCACCTCTGACCTCTACCTGCATCATCAGTCACGCTGAGATTCGTGGGTGTGACGAGACCTCGAGGGACCGGCCATCTTCAAGACTGCACAACTTCTTTCCAGCAAGCCCGCCGAGTGAATTCCTGGTGAGTGCTTTGGGGACCGAGAAGCCCCGACCCTGAGCAGCTCCAGCACCGAAGTGCAGCCTCCCAGCATCTCCACGATCTGCGTGGGGCCCTTCTGCTTTTTGCTGCTCACCGCGTTGTTTGGCTACTAGCCCGTTGGCTTGTGGCCTTCTGAACGACGCCCGACGACATTTCTGCTGCTGGTCTGGTTGCTCCAGACTGGCCCTTGCTCCCTTCCAGAAGAGGAGCACCCTGGACCCTCCTGGTCCACTCAAGACGCCATTTTGAGTCCACCGCGTGGGCTTGAATTAGCCAAGGCTTGTTGCCCACTCCTGGGTAACTTCGACGCCGACGACTTCAACCTTCGTGGGACAGCTCGCACCTCCATCCTGGTCGCCGACAACGCCTCCTGGTCCGAGAGACTGCAGAGCCCAGCAGTGCCCACTCACCTGACTGCGGTGACTTCGCCCGGTGCCATCCTGGTGCCCACTTAATCACTGGCTAGTGATTCAAGAACTTGGTCCCCTCTGCTTTCAGGTTTTCTTCTTCCTTGATCCAGGCTTGGATCCATCGAACTTTTCTTCACTGGTCGCCTGCCAGCAACTTCTTCCTTCCAGGCTCCTGGTCCGGCAACGAGATCCCCGACGTCTTTTCAGACCTATGCAGCTGCAGCCCCTGGGCTAGGTAACTTCGGCACTCCGGTGTCCCAGCATAGCCTCACTATCCAAGGGTCAGGATCCACTGTCGTTTTCTCCCTACCAGGTCGGGTTCGCCCGTGAACACTAACTTTGTGAATTCTAGCTTCCATAGACTTTGTCCCGCATCCCGCGTGAGAGTGCACACTCTGCACCCGAGTCCCCTGGGTCTCCTAGTAGTAATCTAATGATTCCCTAGTCCAGTCCTAGCGATTCCAAAGCCTATTAGAACTGTTACTTACCTGCTAGTAATTCGCATTCCACTTTTAGCGTATATGGTTTTTCGTGCCCCTCGGGCATTTGTGTAACGTGCTAACTTAAAAGTATTTTCGTAAGAGTTTTGTTGTGTGCTTAGCTCCCTGTCTCATAAAGAGGCAGGGTAGTCTTGTTATAAATAAATACACTGTTTATTTTCATAACAACTTGTGTGGTGTCCTTTCACTGGGTGTTCAAGGGGTAATGTGATGGTAAAACAGCTGGCTTAACACGCCCTCTAGAGTCTTAGCCTTAGACTGCTCGTATCCATGCTACTAGGATAGCTGGTCTATAAGGTTGACTTACAACCAATCATCAATAAGGGTTGTTTGGACTGATATATAGTGATCACTAGAATAGTGAGCACTGCACATCAGGCCAACTTCTCACAATTGCCTTATGGGCCGTGCATAGACTCTTAAACTCTACCCTCTCTTTTATGGGGAGCCAATGTAAGCTCTGTAATAAGGGAGAGGCCATGGTCCTTCTGGGGAGTCTAAAAATCAGTTGCGCCGCGTCGTTCATCACAACCTGCAATCTATTAGTCAGAGTTTTAGGGAGGCCTAAATAAAGGGCATTCCCATAATCTAATCTTGAGATAATGGTCGCCGCTACAATTGTTCGCAACATGGACTGAGAAAGAACGGGGGCTAGCTTACGTAACTGCCTGATGATATTTGTGCAGCTCCCAACAACAGAGGAGATTTGGCTGCCCATTGACAGATCACAATCCAGCTTAATCCCCAAGCTCTCTACATTTGCGCTCGGCTTCGGAGTTGGACCTAACTCCTGTGGCCAATAAAGATCGCTCCAAGGTGACGTGGTAGATGGAATTACCAATACCTCGGTCTTATCCGGATTGATCTTCAGCAGATTTCCAGTCATCCACCCGACCGTGTAGCTCAAGATATTCTACGCTTGGGACTGCGCGGCCTCAGTGTTATCGATACTCAGTACAAGCTGAGTATCATCAGCGTAATTAAAAACTCTGCAGCCCATACTGGCCAGAGATGCAATCAGAGGTTGAAGATAAAGATTGAACAGTAGTGGGGACAACGCGGAGCCCTGAGGCACCCCACACTCTAAAGTCCCCACATCTGATATCAAATCCCCCAGTTGTATCCTCTGTGTCCTTCCCAAAAGAAAGGATTTCAGCCAATCAAAGGCCACGCCTTTAACCCCAAAGTTATCCAGTCTTTCCAGGAGCAGGGCATGGCTGACAGTATCGAACGCCGCTGACAGATCTAAAAGAATCAGGGCGCTCGGTTTCTTAATATCAGCCATGCCTCTTAATTCATCCAGCACCGAGAGCATCACCAACTCAGTGCTGTGATGTGCTCGAAACCCTGCCTGTCGCTCGTGGAGTAGACAATGAGACTCCACATGAAGGGATAGAAACTTCAGGACGTGCTTTTCTAGAATCTTAGAAAGAAAGGGCAGCTGGGAGATTGGTCTATAGTTCTTCAAGACCGCAGGATCTGCACCGGGTTTCTTCAACAGGGGTCTAACTCGCGCTTCCTTAAATTCAACAGGTAGATACCCCGTTTCTAGTGATCTATTAAGGAGAGAAATAATACGCTCCTCCAAAATGGGGCATGCCACGCGAAATACACTAGGGGGGCACGGATCAGCTGGGGAGCCAGATTTAGTTCTACCCATCAATTGCTCCAAGCTCAACGCATCTATCTCTGGGAACTCCACGATCGTACAATCCGTGGAATTATGGGGGTCAAGGTGTAGGACAAGCCCATTCACCGTGTTACTTTTTATTTCCGAGATGATGTTCTCCACTTTTCTAGGAAATATCCCTGAAAGGTATTACAATTTATAGTAATTTCTGAGCTTTCCGGTTTCTTGCTCAGCTCAGATAAGATTTTAAAAGTCTCTTTCTGGATGTTCTCAGCCTTGTTTAAGCAAGTCTCATAGTACTCCGCCTTTGCTTGCAATATAAGTTTTTTATACCTATAAAGGGAGGCTTTATACTGATCCCTAGCTATGTCATGTTTAGTTTTCCTCCAGGATCTCTCCGAAGCCCGGAGCTTCCGTTTGTGCTCCCTCAGGAGCGGGTGAACCATGGAGCTCCTTTGCCTGGTCCTTTGATGAGCTGTGTCCTTTCAGGTGCTATCTGATCGATAGCTTGACCCAGGCTCCACATTAAATCCGTGTATTCCAGGTCCAAGTTGCTTCCAGCACCAAAAGGTCGGGCCACTTTCGGAAATGTCTCGGTCAGGGTTTTTAAATCAACCTCATTCCATTTACGGATTTTCCTAGCTCACCGAGACAAATGACTTAAATGGCCATCAATATGGACTTCACAGTTCACTAAATAATGATCGGTCCATATACATGGTAGAACATCTCTGAGAATCACGTTTGGATCTGAGGTCCACACAAGATCAAGGGTATGACCCTTGATGTGTGTGGGTACTTCCACAAGTTGTTTGAAGCTCAAAGAGGACATTATAGTATCCAGTTGGCGTGTAGCCAAATCCTTATGAGGATTTTCCCAGTGTAGATTAAAATTTCCAGCTACCACGATTTATTTGTATCTCGTGCAAAGGTCAGACATAATGGGGGCAAAAAGATCATTGAATAGTGGGGTAGAATTAGGTGGACGGTAGACCGACAAGACTACCAAACAAGAATTATTCAAGGTGATCTTTACCCCTAACAGGTCAGATAGATCCACTGTTTCTGACAGTAATCTTCCTACTGACAGATTCTTTTTAAATAGGATCGCTACTCCTCCCCCCCGTGCACTTCCTGCACGATTATGCCATATCGCGTCGTAGTTAATTGGGAGAGCCGCAATGATATCTGGCATGGAGTTATCACTCATCCAGGTCTCTGTTAGAGTCAGGACATCAATATCATTATCCTGAAGCAGGGTAAAAATCTCCACATAATGTTTATGAAGCGACCTAGTATTTAGGCTAGCTAACTTTAACAGAGAGGACTGGGCTCTAGGCTTACCATTGTAAGGACGTTTAATGGCATACTTATTCAGCTTTGCTAAAACTGCAGGATCTGATGGCTGCTCACCATTATCAAGTTGGAACAGCTCCTCCGACGAGTAAACTAGCCGATGGCCGGAAGTCCTGGCCCCGTAGCCCGTCCATGTGCGGACGGGCGCAGACGGGCTGGACTCTGGCGTGACTCCGGCGATGCTCTGGCGAGCCCGCAGCGCGTGACCGCTGCACGTCAGCATGACCGGTTTAAGTACCGGTCTAGCGTCCTTGTGACAACTAGACCGTGTGAAGCTTCTGGGCCATTCACCCCCCACCCAAGATGTCCCCCGCAGTGCTACTCGAGGGAGAAAAGGACCCGCACCAAACACGGTGTATTTCAGATTTTATAGTGCAAGTAAGTGGCCGATTTAAAAGCAGGGTAGAAGGCAGAAATTAACACAAAACAAAAATGACAAAACGGGGATTTAAAAAGAAAAGCTTGCAATAGCTCATGTAATATCGTCCCTATGAGCGCGCTACGCTCTGCGCTGCTCCTTGTGATTGCAGAGTAATTTCCAGTGTCAGGCCGCCTAGTTTACCCGGTTTACGTACCGGTCTAGCGTCCTTGTGACAACTAGACCGTGCGAAGCTTCTGGGCCATTCACCCCCCACCCAAGATATCCGCCGCAGTGCTACTCGAGGGAGAAAAGGACCCGCACCAAACACGGTGTATTTCAGATTTTATAGTGCAAGTAAGTGGCCGATTTAAAAGCAGGGTAGAAGGCAGAAATTAACACAAAACAAAAATGACAAAACGGGAATAAAAAAAAAAAGCTTGCAATAGCTCCTGTAATATCGTCCCTATGAGCGCGCTACTCCTTGTTATTGCAGAGTAAATTCCAGTGTTATGTCGTGGAGCAAACAAGTTCAACATTGTGATGGCAGTTCCCCAAGTGACATCTTCGGTCATTTTTGAGACTTTGCATCACAAGACTTCTGCTAGACCTCTTCTGCCTTTGGTTCCTGGTTTGTTGGAGCCTGCTATGAAAACTTTCTTGACTCCAGCCACGGTGGGTTCAGGCCCTTCTAGAATTGCGAAGAAATATAAGGCTCCTGACCAAGATCCTTTATTCTTACGTTTAGATCCGCCTCCAGACTCCCTTATAGTGGCGGCAGCCAGGAAGGCGCATTCTGCAACTTCTGTTTCCTCTGCTCCACCTGAGATGGACAGTAAGAGCATGGATTCCTTAGGTCGGAGGATGTGTAACACTGCTGGGTCGGTGATGAGAGTGGCCAGTGCAACAGCCTTACTGGGTCGTTATGATCGCCTTTTGTGGGACTCTGTGGCTCGGTTTGCAGACAAGCTTCCAAAAGAAGATCAAAAAGACTTCCTGGAAATTGTAGGCGAAAGAGGTTTGGTTGCTAATCAAAGTATTAGTGCAGCTGCCGACTCTGCGGATCTTGCAGCGCATGGCTATGCGCATGGGATTTGTTCTAGGCGTTCAGCTTGGCTGCGTCTTACTGGACTAAAACCTGAAGCCCAAAGGAAAATGGTCAACTTGCCGCTCAATGGGTCTACATTGTTTGGGTCTCATGCAGACGACGAAATGGCAAAAATGAAGGTGCAGTTGGATACTCTAAAGGCTGTAGGCCTAGAGAAGAAGAGAGAATTTAAACGTCGAGGAACTTTTCGTCCCTACGACAAGAGGCCTTTTCAACAAAAGAATCAACAAACATGTTGGTCCTCGCAGAACCATGGCCAGAACCAACAGAGATCGCAGTTCCAACAGCGTCGCCCTGGACGAGGTAGAGGAGGAAATAGACAGCAGTTCGCTGCTGCCAAACAACCTCAAAAACAATGAAGGGAGTCTGCCTCCTCAGCCGTGGAGCACTCCGGTAGGAGGAAGCATTGTGTCATTCTTAAACTAGTGGAAGCAACTGACAAAGGACAAGTGAATGATTGGTATCATTCAGAACGGTTACCATCTCCGTTTCAAAAAGCCACCTCCTCTCATTCCTCCAAAGAAAATGTTACATTGGAATTTGAAGCTTTTACAAAAAGAAGCAAGTATACTCCTAGGAAAGAAAGCCATAGAGAAGGTTCCTCCTCAACAGTGAAATCATGGCTTGTATTCACGGTTTTTCCTAGTGAGGAAGAAGGGTCCAAACGCAGAATTCAGGCCTATTCTGGACCTAAGGCTTTTAAACAAGTACATTCGGAAAGAGAAATTTCGGATGTTAGCGCTTCATCAGATCTTCCCCCAGTTACATCAGGGGGACTGGATGTGCTCCATCGACATGAAAGATGCCTATTTTCATGTTCCCATTTCTAAGAAACATCGCACATTTCTCAGGTTTCAAGTGTCTGCTCATCACTACCAGTATGCAGTGCTTCCATTCGGCCTAAAGTCAGCGCCCAGAACATTTTCCAAATCTATGGCGGTAGTTGCGGCTTTTCTTCGAAGGAAAAGGATTTTCATATATCCTTACTTAGACGACTGGCTTCTGAAGAGTTCGTCCCCATCTCTCTTGGAGGAGCATCTGTCGATATGCCTCCACCTCATGCGCAGGCTGGGTCTTCAAGTCAACTTCCAGAAATCTATCATGAACCCGACACAGCGGATCCATTATCTGGGGGCCCTGCTGGACACAGAAAGAGAAAACGTGTGTCCTTCGGAGTAGAGGTGGTTATCGATCAAGTCCAAAGGTCATCTTCTTCTTCAGCCCCAATTACCCGACAGTTCGGCAAGTGTCTTCTCTCCTGGGGTCCATGGCCTCTTGCATTTTCATTGTTCTAAATGCAAGATTGCACATGCGTCCTCTGCCGCAGTGCCTAGAAGATCAGTGGAAGCAGAGGACGGGATGCTGGGAGGATCGGATTTGTCTCCACCAGTCTGCAAAAGATTCCATCAGGTGGTGGATGAAGAGAACACACTTGATGAGAGGGGTGCCTTTTCATCAGGACCCTCCGACACAGACTCTGATCACGGACGCCTCACTCCAAGGCTGGGGTGCTCATATGGGCCCTCTGTAGGTACAAGGGTTATGGTCAGATTTCGAGAAAGGATATCACATCAACCTGCTCGAACTCAGGGCTGTCCATCTTGCTCTAAAGTCTCTGGCTCCATCTCTACAAACTCGGTCCCTCCTGGTGCAGACAGACAATACAACAACAATGTATTATCTAAACAAGCAGGGGGGTACCAGATCCAGGACTCTGTCCTTAGAAGCCCAGACCATCTGGAATTGGTTGCTAGCAAGAGACTTGTCAATAACAGCTGTCCACCTACCAGGGTCTCTCAATTCGCAGGCGGACGATCTCAGCAGAGACTTCGTCGAAGCTCACGATTGGGTGCTCAACGAAGAAGTCGTGCACAGTATTTTCCAGTCATGGGGAACACCAGATATCGATCTGTTCGCAGACGCGGCAAACACAAAATGCCCGTCTTCGCGTCCAGATTTTCCCAGAAAGGGTCGCAGGGGAATGCCCTTTTGATAGACTGGTATCAGAACTTACTGTACGCTTTTCCACCAACACCGTTGATACCGACAGTAATCAACCGAATGTACAAGACCAACTCCAGGATGATTCTGATTGCTCCCGAGTGGCCTCGCCAGTGGTGGTTCCCAGATCTCCTTCAGTTGTCGGAAGTGCCAAACAGGAGGTTGCCATGTCGCCCGGATCTTCTGTCCAAGCAGAAGGGGCGAGTGTTTCATCCCAATCTGTCATCTTTACAGCTGGCAGCATGGCTCCTGAAGTCATCCAATATGGACACTTGCAGCTGAATCCGGATTGTATGAACATTCTAAAGGAGGCAAAAAGACCTTCTACAAGGAAATCCTATGGATTCAAGTGGAAGCTTTTTTTCCTGTGGTGTCAAAATAATGATCTTGACCCGATTCATGGTCAGGAACAGGTGATTTTACCTTATCTGTTATACCTCGCAAGATCTGGCCTGCAGTTTAATTCCATTAAGGTCCATCTTGCTGCAATCACAGCCTACAGAAAATCGCCCACTCAGATATCCTTTTTTAGGATGCCTGTGGTGAAGGATTTTCTGGAGGGTTTACGGAAGGTGTATCCACCAGTCAGGTCTTCTTCTCCACCTTGGGAGCTTTATGTGGTGTTAACCAAGTTAATGGGTGCTCCTTTTGAGCCTATACATAAAGCTTCTTTGCAACACTTGACTTGGAAAGTAGCGTTCCCTGTAGCTATTACTTCTGCTCGTAGAGTTAGCGAGATTCAGGCTCTGTGTTGTAAAGAACCGTTCACTGTCTTCCATGCAAATAGGGTGGTACTCAGGACGCATCCTGCTTTCCTGCCCAAGATAGTGTCGGATTTTCATATTAACCAAACCATAACATTGCCTACTTTTTTCCCAAAGCCTTCTAGTTCTGCTGAAAGGGCTCTGCATTCTTTGGATCTGAAGAGAGTCTTAAAGTTTTACTTAGACAGGACAAAAGCTTTAAGAAAGACAGACCGCTTATTTATCAATTATGGTCCTACTAACACTGGTTTGGCAGCATCCAAAAGATCCATCTCTAGATGGATTGTGTCATGTATTCTTCTGGCTTATCAGCTAGCACATAGGTCTTTATCAGGAAGACCTAAAGCCCCTTCTACGAGAGGAAAAGCTTCTACCACAGCTCTTCTTAGGAATGTGTCTATGTCAGAGATATGTAAAGCAGCGACGTGGCGTTCAGTACACACGTTTACACGCCATTATTGTCTTGATTCAGACACACAGGCTGATGCGCAAGTTGGTCAAGCATCTCTCAGAAATGTATTTGCTAATTCTAGCTGAACACTGTGCTAAATTTGTTGCTATGCTCTTTTCTGTTCGCCCGCGTCTTGTGGGTATGAGCTTGCTCCTCTATTCAGTGCTTATGACTATTAGAGTATCCCCTGGAAGAGAAGGATTAGTTACTTACCTGTAATCCTAGTTCTTTTTCAGGGGTATACTCATTAAAGTCATAAGCACCCTCCCGCCTCCCCGGGGGAGCAGTAGCCTAGAGGTTTTTCAATATGTATTATGAAGTTTTTAAGTGCAGATTCCTGCTAAAGTTTACTGTACCGTACAAAAGAACTGACCTAACTGTCACCTGTGGTGCATGATGGGAGCAGGGTTGCCCCTGGAGGCCTTAAAGGCAAAGTGCTCAGATTCTCTGGGGCCTTAAAGGCGAGGTGCCAGTCTGATTTTCTGTACACAGACATTTATTCATATGCAGCCTTGTTAGGCTAATTGCCTTTTAAAACGGATTCTTTGATGAAAATAAAGGGTATTTATGTTATGAAATGCCTTTCTAGGCTCTAGCCTGTTTATTGCATTGGTGTATGGAGTATTTTCATACTGCAGAAAGTGTGTAATAAGGTTTTATTAGCCTATACATTATGTTGGGCTGCATATTATGAGTTTATACATGTATATGTGTATATTTTGGTTTAGTACTATGTACTAATTTATTGTATATTTACACATATATATGTATATTGTTGTATGTTCCGGGTTCCCGCTCACGGGCGGAGATTATTCAGTGCTTATGACTTTAATGAGTATACCCCTGAAAGAGAACACTAGGATTACAGGTAAGTAACTAATCCTTTCCGGCACCTTCCACACTGTGATTCAAGTCCGAATATAATACCTATAAGACCCTACCCACATGTTTTAAACCTACCTCCAGCTGCCCTTAAGTATTGGTTCTGGCGGGTGTACACACTTTATTAGAGGGTCAGAGGGCATCTTTGGCTGATCTCCCTAACAAGACTGTGGACTGGTTAATCACAAAAGGTTTCACCCATCTTGCATGAACGAGATCCTTATGGTCCGCCGAGGTGGGTGGGTTGGTCAGTCCCCCAAAAACATCGATGGGGATTGTATTGTGATCAACGTCCTCAGGCCTCACTTGGTTCGTTGTATTTTAAGTTTTTGTAAATGAACATTCATCCAAAGTTCCGGAATTTTTGCGCTCCCCCTGGGTTATTTTTATAAACCACTATTTATGCCCACTGATCATATGTTCACCTCAATCTCTGTATCCAATATATTTCAGGCCTTGTCAGATTTGGGGACACAGGACTGACAAATATCCCCAGTGGAACACTGACTTTGCCCCCTGGAACATTCTCAGGATTTTGTTTCCTCCCCTCATATCGATATGCCAGACGATCAGCTAACTACATATAAAGCTAGGGCTGATACAGCTGGGCTGTTAAGCATTTTGAGCTGGACTGCAGCTTGCCTTCAACAGAGGCTTGGTGACCCAGACTGGCTACGTCTAATAAAGGATCAGGACATAGTTATGTTTCAGGAGACTTGGGCAACCCAAGGTTTACACATTAGTGGGTTTCACTCTTAAAATATTTTAGCAGCGAGTTCCAAATTTGGTCGCCCCCCTGGGGGCTTATTTATTGGGATCAATATTGCTTCTTGAGGCAGCATCGAGGTTCTGCCCACTAACAGTTGTAACTTCCAAGTCCTATCATATAAAAGGAGTCTTTTTTTATTTGATTCATTTTTATAATAATGATTTTAGCTCTACCCCTAATGGGAACTTTATTAAGCTCTTCGACTTTATCTCCCACCTTGATTCCCAGCAAGAATCGGCAAAAATGACTGGTATTCTTTTGGGGGGTGATTTTAATGTGAAACTAATGGATAGACCACTCAGCTCAGGGTCTCATAACTCCAGCTCCACTTGTCACAGGAACGCTGAGCTGGCCACGTTTTTGAGCATGCATAACTTCACCAATGTCATGGACATTGTTGGCGCAAATCACTTAAATAACCACCCAGTGCCACAATTTAGAGGAAGAGGGTGTTCCTCTACCATAGATTTCATTTTTGTATCCCCCCATCTCGCCGACTACTTAATGGAAGCTGAAGTCATTGTCGCAAGTCAAGGGGACCACAATCCCACCAGAATAGTGCTCAATCTAGCCCCATGGCCAATGTTCACTTCTGAATGTGGGTCCAGGTATCTAACACCCTCTACCGACAACTTGAGATTAATATGGAGGGAGGGGCGTAGATAATAATGATCTGTTTCAGACAGTGGTAAAGGAAAACATGCATCTTATAAACTCATGCTTATCAGCCCAAGACCCACTCCCTGAAGCTGTTCATGATTTTAAAAAACTTTGCTCAGCTATGAAAATTATTTTGTCAAGACCCACTTCCAGTATGAAACATGATACCAGATGGTTCGATCACGAGTGCTCTGAGGCTAAGAAACAACTGCGCAGAGCCCTATCTGATCCAAGAAGTATTCTTGAAGGGAAATTGGCCAGGCTGAGGTATAAAACTGCGATCTCCAACCGGAAAGGGGAAATTAAAAAAAACTGTTGGGAGGCACTCGTGATAGCGGCAAACACCAAAAAGGGTGATACATTGTGTTCAGCTGTGAGGGATTTGCGATCTATAGGGCAGCTTCTCACCCCCATTAGCTGCACTATGGCGAGTGAGTCCTAGGAAACGCACTTTACAGAAATTTGTGCTGCACCCACACAAGAGGCAGATCACTTTGAGCTGGGGCCACTAACCAGAATACAGATGAACCTACCTGAGGTGGAAGAAGCGATTCCTCAGAACATGGATAACAAAGCCCCTTGGACCAGATGGTCTACCCAATGATCTCATTAAATACAAGCCAGATTTCTGGGTGCCCCTACTTTTACTGGGCCACAAGCATTATCAATCCGATTTTTAAAAAAGGGATCGTTCTCAACCCAATTGCTATAGGCCTATGTCCCTAATTAATAATACTTTAAAAATTGTAGGTAGAGTCCTATACAATAACATTTTAGAGTGGTTTGAGGAAAATTGAATTTTAGATCCCGGTCAGTTGGGCTTCCGAAGTAAGGTGGGCCCCAACGAACAATGCCTTAACCTAATCATGGGCAAATACACCATTGCTCAGGCTAATCCAATCGACCTGGTCTTTATGGACTAGACCTCTGCTTTTGACCTTGTTAATAGGTCAAAGCTCTGGTCTATCCTTCTGACCTATGGATTGAATGAGCTCCTTGTGTATTTCTAGGCACACCTTCACAAAGGTCTTAAAGCCCGGGTGAGGATTGGATGCGGGGGTGAAGTTACTGAAGTCATCGATGTAGGTAGGGGGGGTCAGACAGGGTTGCGTTCTGGCCCCCCTTCTTTTTATTATCTACATTAATGGACTGAATAAGACTTTAAAATCATTAACCTAAAATGGCCCAAAAATCAATGGAAAATCACTCCCCGTACTACTCTATGCGGATGATGCAGTCTTTATGGGCTGCACTCCAAACTCCTTAAATACGCTAGTGCGGGGCTTTTTTAACCATATAGACAGCCTGGACTATGCACTAATTTAAAAAAGTCTTTTATAATGTTGTGTGGTCCAAAGAAACGTCTACTTAGTTACATATCTAGGGGTAACCAGAAGCTGATGAGTACCAGCACCTTTCCTTATCTTGGGGTGGTCTTTGCTGCGAACGGCTACTGGAGTGAGCATATGACCCACACCAGGAGCAAGTTCTCAAAGGCCTCCAACTCGAATCTTAGTTTCCCATGCCCAAAGAGAACAAGTGCAATTTTAGCCATTTAAAAAACTTTTAAGTCCCTATGTGTGCCAACAGCCACGTATTGCGCTGAGGTTTGGGGCTTCGCCAATAGTACCTGCATCCAACAGGAAGAGAACAGATTTTGCAGGAAGTTTTTTGGCGTCCCAATCTCAACACCCCAATATACCTGCCATAAGGAACTTAACTTACATTTTATCGAAGATTTTATTAGGGCCCGCCCTGCTCTTTTCTGGTTATCCGTGTGGAAAAATCCGGCTGCATCCATAACGAGAGAGATTATCAGTGACTGTATAGGATGTGCGAAAGGGAAGGACATACCATGGTTGTCAGGGGTGTATCAGAGCCTTTGCAGCATCAATAAGGGAAGAATTTATTCAGATACTAGCGCAGCAATGGCTGCAAACAAAAGTGAGCTCAGGAGCGCTCTCTATTTGCTATATAGAGCAGAAGGGTTAAAGGAATTCAAAAAATCCCTTGTTCATAGATATATGGCTATTGAACATTTTGCACACCTGCTGGTTAATTATGTTACCCTGCAGATGAGCCATTGAGAGCCTTTTGTTTAGTTTAAGGGCTGGTACTATTAAATTTGTATTATGTTTCCCCCTTGGTCACCTATCAATGAATTTTTATGAACCTAAAGATTATTGTATACTGTATGCTGCTATGGTTTTATTAAGGCTCTCTAATTTGCACATTTTTTATTTGTTTGTTGTGTCTTTGTGCATTTATGGATACAATGTTATCCGAATAAAGTGCCTTTGAACCTAAAACTCAAGACCCCCTTTATGTCACTTAACAGGGTGCCTCTGATTGCAGCTCCCCGCAACCTTTTTGCATTGCTTTCTCCTTTAAGATTACTTTCTATGCCTCAGACTGCATCCAGAACATTTTAACAGCAATAGCTAACTTATCAGTACCAGTGGTTCTCTTCCAGGGGATCCTCATCAATAGTCATGAGCATTAGAATATTTCCGCCCATGCGCGGGCCCCGGAAACACTATATTATATGTGCCCCACATATATATACTCATATATATATATATATATATGTACATATATATATAAAACATGCAATAGCAGCCAAATCACATCAGAGCTGAAATATGCTGTGAAGAATTTCCACCATACATGAATAATATGCATTAGAAACATGAGAAACCACACCAAAGATTGTTTAGAAACTGTTTTAATGGTTAGGCAGCAGTAGAAATTCTTATAACTCACTGAAAGCATAGAAAGCTCCCAGGCTGCATTGCAAACAGTCTAAAAAGACTGAAAAGCTAACCTGTAGCTATATACAAAAAACTGACACCGTGCCTTTAAGGCACCCATGACCCCCGGTATCCCATCATGCCTCAGGGGTGACAGTTAGGTCAGTTGTTCTTTCCGGCTCCTTCAGGAAGGATCCTGGTAACACAGCTCCACTAATTTCTGTTTTCTGACAGAAAATTACTTCATTTTTAACAACTTTTTCTACTTACTTTGACATTTTACATCTAGTCAAGTAAGACACTGGCTTTTTAAGTCCGTATAGTGAGCATTTTCAGCTGAGAATGCCTTCACTTTTTGACAAATGTCCTTCTTGTGGCAACAAGAAGGCAAAATCAGACAACCACGACGTTTGTATCCTGTGTCTGCCTGAAGAACATGATCCAGGCACCTGTCCTCACTGTGAGCACCTGTCAGGAAGAACTCTCAAAGACAGGGAGAGAATTCGCATCTATGGCCTGGCTCACAGGTCATCCAGAGGAAGGTCTCCGGTGAAGAAGGGCTCCAAGAAGGCTAGAACATCTTCAAAAGAAAAGTCTTCACACCCTTCAGCTTCAGCGTTCGGCTTGGCGCTGAGGAAAGAACCACCGGTGGGTCATTTATCTTCAAAACTACCGTTGACGGCGGGCTCGCCGTCGAAAAGAAGACCAGGTACGTCGACGATGTCGAAGGATCCAGCTCCGTCGTCGAAATCCCCTCCGCCGTCGTCAACCAGGCGACGATCGGCGTCGAGATCCAAGGCCCCTCCGCCGTCGTCAACCCGGCGACGATCGGCGTCGAGGGAGGTCACTCCTCCACCGTCGTCATCCAGGCGACGACCGGCGTCGAGAAGTGTGACCCCCTCCGCCGTCGTCTAAGAAACGACGTTCGGCGTCGAGGACCAAGACCCCTCCGCCGTCGACAGCAAAACATCGATCGACGTCGAACGCAGTCTTCGTCGACGTTCGGCGTCGAGGGTGACCAATACCCCTCCACCGTCGTCGCACAGACATCCGATGTTGAGAGAGAGAGCTCCGTCGACGGCTGGTCATCGCCGTTCGACGTCGAGAGAGAGGGCTCTGTCGTCGGCTGGTCATCGCCGCTCAACGTCGAGGGAGAGGGCTCAGTCGACGACTGGTCATCGCCACTCGACGTCGAGAGAACGTAGATCCTCGCATCGATCGCCGTCGAGGCATTCGAAGGCGAGATTGATGGATCCGCCGACTCCCCGGAGGCATTCGGCGTCGAGACACAAACATACGACGCCAGAACGCTCGACGGCGAGATATTCAGAAAGGGCTCGATCGTCGTCAAGAAACTCTGTAATCATGGTTACGGAGTCAGCTTCTCGTCATTCCACTTCAGTCTTCTGGCTCCTCAACAGCATCTTCAAGGTCCAGAAGTCCTGTCCTCAGATCTCCTGTACGTCAGCCAGATCCTTCGGCTGCGGAGGTCAGACTGTCACACAGATGGTACAAGTCGTTGGACCATTGGCGGGACTCAGGGGCTACCAAACGTATGCAGGAATATGCTAGTCTGCAACACAGATCTCCTCTCCAGAGACTGGTGGATGAAGTGGACAGGCGTAGTCCTCCCAGGCGACAAGCATACAAATCACCTGTGAGAAGACCAACCAGACCTCGCTCTCCCAGAAGGGAAGATCCGGTTAGATCTCGATCTCCCAGAAGATCTCGTTCACCCAGAGGAGAAGATCCGGTCAGATCTCGCTCTCCTAGAAGGGAAGACCATTCCAGAAGGTCACGTGAGAGGAGGCACGGTGCTCAACGTAGACGTCGAAGAACTCCGTCTACTTCATCTACCTCTTCTACCAGGTCTTCCAAAAGGGATTACTCTCCCACGCTGACGGATAGTCCTACTTCTAGATCCTCTCCAGTGGATGACATCGGCACTTATCTAGAGGTCCTGCAAAGAGGAGCTCAGAAGCTGAGCATTGAAATGTCTGTCCCTCAGGTTACTACGACAGTAATTTTTGAGACTTTGCACAAAAAATCTGTCTCACGTCCACTGCTGCCTTTAGTACCGGGGATCATGGATCCTGTCAAGGACGTTTTCCTAACTCCAGCAGCCATCAGAGCGGTGCCAGCCCGCATACAGAAGAAATACAAACCAGCTTCTTCTGACCCAGTTTTTGTAAAATCTGACCCACCAGCAGACTCTGTGATAGTGGCAGCGGCAAGAAAGACACATGCAGTTGCTACTTACTCTTCAGTTCCTTCAGATAAGGACAGCAAATCACAGGACTCGTGGGGTCGCAAAGTTTGCAATTCAGCTGCCTCCACGCTGAAGGTCTCCAGTGCGGCCGTACTGCTGGGTAGATACAACAGAGCCTTATGGGACTCCATGGAAAGGTTCAAGTCCAAACTGCCAAAGGAAGACCAGAAGGACTTCGAAGAAACTATGACAGAAGGATGTCTGGTGGCGAACCAGTTGATAAGCACAGCAGCGGACGGTGCAGTGCTGGCGGCACATTCCTACTCACATGGGGTTTGTGCCAGGAGGTCGGCTTGGTTGCGCCTCACAGGGCTGAAGCCAGATGCTCAGCATCGCATCCTTAATCTTCCCTTTTCAGGTTCCTCTCTCTTAGGAGAACATGCTGACGAAGAGATGACCCGTATGAAGACTGAACTGGATACGGTAAAAGCAGTGGGTTTGGAGAAGAAAAAAGAATTCAAACGCTGCTTTAAGACCAACAGGGGAGAGGGGCTCAACAGAGGGTTCAAACCCCTCAGTGGTCCCCGAATAAGAACCAAGGAAAATCCCAGTTCCGAGGTAAATCCAACAGAGGTAGAGGAGGTCACCAGCAGTCCTCTACCACCACGAGAGGAGGAAAGGCTTGATCAGTGGCTTCCTCTGGCGCCGTTGCCCACTCCAGTGGGAGGAAGTGCTTCACAACACCTGGCAGAGTGGGTCAGCATCACAAAAGATCAGTGGGTGCTGAATATACTGCCCAATGGATACAGGCTACGTTTCCGTGCGCTCCCGAAAAGCATTCCTCCAAAGAACTCTTGCCCTCACCAGCTAAGCTTGCTCCGCAGAGAGGTGACAGTCCTACTACAAAAAAGAGCTATAGAGGAAGTTCCTCCCTCTCAAAGAGGAACGGGAGTCTACTCAAGATACTTTCTTGTCCCCAAAAAAGATCAAGAGGGCAAGTTCAGACCTATACTCGATCTGCGTCTCCTAAACAAAGTCATCGTCAGAGAAAAGTTCCGCATGTTAGCTCTTCCCCAAATATGCCCACATCTTCAAGCCGGAGATTGGATGTGTTCGGTGGATCTGCAAGATGCATACTTTCACATTCCGATTGCTCTACAGCATCGCAAGTACGTGAGGTTTGTCGAAGGAAGCAAATACTACCAGTACAAGGTGCTACCCTTCGGACTCAAGTCCGCACCACGAGTCTTCACCAAATGCATGGCAGTGGTGGCGGCTTTTCTTCACAAAAAGGGACTCTTCATCTACCCATACTTGGACGACTGGCTCCTAAAGGGCACGTCTCCGGTACAGGTAACGCACGATCTGCAACTTTGCCTACACCAGTTGCACAGGCTCGGTCTCCATGTGAACCTGGAGAAGTCAGTCCAGCGGCCGACACAGTCCATCCACTACCTAGGCTCCGTTCTGGACACAAAATTGGGAAAAGCGTTTCCTTCAGAGGAGAGACTTTTTTCCATGAGGCAGAAGTGTGGGATTCTATTAGAGTCTCGGCTTCCAACAGTCCGACAGGTAGCCTCCCTGCTGGGTTCCATGGCGTCCTGCATTTTTCTCATCCCGAACGCCAGGCTGAGAATGCGGCCTCTACAACAGGCTCTCGAAGACCAGTGGGACCAGGTGACGGGGCGTTGGGAAGATCGTATCACTCTTTCCCAAGCAGCGAAGGATGCCATCAAATGGTGGATTCGGACGAGGAATGTGCTAGTGGGAGTGCCTTTTCAACAGCCACTACCAACCCAGTCTATAGTGACAGATGCCTCTCTACAAGGCTGGGGAGCGCACATGGGTCCCCTTCAGATTCAGGGTCAGTGGTCTGCACAGGAGCGGACGTACCACATAAACATGCTGGAGCTCAGAGCGGTGTTTTTAGCTCTCAAAGCTTTTCTTCCAGCGATCGAGTCCAACTCAGTCTTAGTTCAGACAGAAAATACAACCACCATGTTCTATCTGAACAAGCAAGGAGGCACACGATCAAGCCCTCTCTCCCGGGAGGCTCAAACCATCTGGCACTGGCTTCTCTCTCGAAACCTTTCAGTGGTGGCGGTGCACCTTCCAGGCGAGTTAAACATCAAAGCAGACGCACTCAGCAGGCACTTCGAAGATCAGCCAGACTGGGTGCTAAACGACGAAGTGGTAGAAGAGCTTTTTCGTTGTTGGGGTCGTCCAGCCATAGACTTGTTTGCGGACGAACAAAACGCAAAATGCCACGCCTTCGCGTCCAGATTCCACCGGCCAGGGACGCAGGGGAACGCTCTCCTGATGGGTTGGTCGGGAACATTTGCTTACGCGTTTCCTCCCCTGCCTCTGATTCCGAAGGTAGTTTCCAAGCTCCTCAGGTCGGACATGGAGATGATCTTGATAGCTCCGGATTGGCCACGACAGTGGTGGTACCCGGACCTGCTGCATCTGTCTGTGTGTCCACACAGACGACTTCCTTGCAAACCGGACCTGTTGAGCAAGATGAACGGGAGGATACTACATCCCAACCTCTCATCACTGAACCTGACTGCATGGAACCTGAGGTCCTGCAATATGGGCATTTGAATCTGCCTCCCGAATGTATGCACATTTTAAAGGAGGCTAAGAGACCTTCCACAAGAGCGTCTTATGCGTTCAAGTGGAAAAGGTTCTACATATGGCGTAGGGATCATCACTTAGATCCAACTAAAGGGCAGGAGGAGGTTATCCTGCCATACCTCCTTTCCTTGACAACTTCTGGTTTGAAATATGCTTCCATTAGAGTGCATTTGTCAGCCATAGTAGCGTACAGGAAATCACCTAATCCGATTTCTTTCTTTCAGGTTCCGGTGGTTAAGGACTTCCTCCAGGGGTTGAAAAAAGTGTATCCCCCTGTGCGAAATCCTTCTCCTCCTTGGGAATTGAACCTGGTTCTATCCAGGTTAATGTCACCTCCTTTCGAGCCCCTCCACAAGGCCTCCTTGCAACATCTCTCTTGGAAGGCGACCTTTTTGGTGGCGATTACCTCAGCGCGCAGAGTAAGCGCGATACAAGCGCTCTGTGCGAAGGAACCATATACTGTTTTCCACCACAATAGAGTAGTCCTAAGGGCTCATCCATCTTTCTTGCCTAAAGTGGTTTCTGATTTTCATATAGATCAGTCCATTTCCCTCCCTTCGTTTTTTCCAAATCCTACGACCCCAGCCAAGCGGTCACTGCACTCCTTGGATCTTAAGAGAGTGCTCAAGTTCTATTTGGAAAAGACTTAAGGGATCAGGAAAACGGATCAACTGTTAGTGAACTATGGTTCAATGAGGACGGGCTTTCCAGCGGCCAAGAGGTCCATCTCCAGATGGATTGTCTCTTGCATTAAATTGGCCTATTAGCTTGCAGGCAAGCCTTTATTGGTGTCTCCCAAAGCGCATTCCACTAGAGGGAAAGCCGCTACAGTAGCTTTCTTACATGACATCCCAATGTCAGAAATATGCAAGGCTGCAACCTGGAAATCGATTCATACCTTTACGAGGCATTACTGTCTCGAATCTGATTCCAGGGCCGATACTCAAGTAGGGCAAGCCTCCTTGAGAAATCTGTTTGGGTAGCCTATAGCCTGCTCAGGCCTGTTGATGAGATTACTGTCTTGTCATTCCTTTGCCCGCAGGGAAGAGGAGAGGCTCGCTATTCTATTCTAATGCTTATGACTATTGATGAGGATCCCCTGGAAGAGAAGGATTAGTTACTTACCTGTAATCCTAGTTCTCTTCCAGGGGTATCCTCATCAAAGTCATAAGCAACCCTCCCGCCTCCCCGGGCAAAGGATATTCTTTAATAAGGAGATATTGTTAACCTATTTCTTTACTGGGTTTGTTTCAGTCTCCGAATAGAACAACTGACCTAACTGTCACCCCTGAGGCATGATGGGATACCGGGGGTCATGGGTGCCTTAAAGGCATGGTGTCAGTTTTTTGTATACAGCTACAGGTTAGCTTTTCAGTCTTTTTAGACTGTGTGTTTGCAATGCAGCCTGGGAGCTTTCTATGCTTTCAGTGAGTTATAAGAATTTCTACTGCTGCCTAAGCATTAAAACAGTTTCTAAACAATCTTTGGTGTTGTTTCTCATGTTTCTAATGCATATTATTCATGTATGGTGGAAATTCTTCACAGCATATTTCAGCTCTGATGTGATTTGGCTGCTATTGCATGTTTTATATATATATATGTTTATATATATATATATGTATATATATATATATATGAGTATATATATATATGGGGGGCACATATAATATAGTGTTTCCGGGGTCCCGCGCATGGGCGGGAATATTCTAATGCTTATGACTTTGATGAGGATACCCCTGGAAGAGAACTAAGATTACAGGTAAGTAACTAATCCTTATGCACGGCTTCTGCGGATCCACATGCAGGTCTATATTAGCCACCACATGGGCTGATGGCCTAGGGTCTGTTCTTTCACTGTACTAGGCACATCATTCTGAGCAGTTAAGCTAGCTCAGTTTTTTCCCTTAAATTCTTTTTTGTTGAATGCATTTGAATCCTTCCACTTCTAAGAGCTGTACAAAATAGTGTTCCACACCCGTAATGTTTATCGTATCCTGTAAGAGACCAGGCCATGTTGTTGGCACGTGTGAACTCCTCTCATGCCTGAAGCCATTTGTTAGAAATTGGATTTCTGTTTGGCTGAGGCTTGCGCCAAAGCCAGGCATAATCCACCACTCTAGTTAGGGCAAGGGAGTTACACTCCAAAGATAACCCCTGCTCACCCCCTTGGCAAAGTGACACGAGCAGTAAGGCTGATCCCGGAGGCAATGTGTAAAGCATTTGGGCACACACCCACCAGCAACAACATCCCAGGCCCCCCCCACAAAAGGAACTCCACACAAGGTTATATCAAAAATAGCCTTTGTATTATCAAAACACATCAGATAGCAATCACACCATATACATCGTGCCAACTGGCACGGGCAATATTTACAAGGGATTATGTACACCCGACAGGGCCACATGGACCACTGTCAGCATCAGCACTTGGTAAAAATAGATAACTTGGTCAAAGTGAACTAAATCATAAACATACAAGTAAAAATAGGTCATGGAACGTACAGTCAGTAAACACTGATAATCACTGCACTTGCAACAGTCTGTGCCATGAAATCCATCATACACAGTATCCCATCAGTCTAACTACATTAGATCCTCACTGTAGGAGAGTAGGGTCTGCTTTCCTATGGTCACCCCACTTTTTGCTTCACTGGTTTTCGACTTTAATGTGGCTGTGGGCCTGCTAATCAGACCCACGGCCCTGCTGTTCTCTCTCTAAATTCCCACCATGTATTTAGGTACATCACCAATTGGGAATTGGGTCACTCTTGTGAGTCCCTGTACAGTGTACCATAGGCACCCAGGGCATAGGAGTACCCAAGGCCTACCAGGGGCTGCAGCATATCTTATGCCACCCCTGGCTGGCCATCCAAACTGACACAACTGGCTGATCACTCAGCTGGGGCAAGGTCGTGTAATCACCCCTTGCTTAGGTATTGTATTCCTATGTCTGCAGCTTTCGGAACCATGTCCTTATAGCTGTTCTAGGATATTGCCATACCATATACTCTTAAGTGCATTATAATCTTCGCGCTTGAATGCTAACTTTGGTTTGGCTTTATCAAAACATGCCGTGTAAGGTGTCATACGCTTTGGAATACTACCCCCTCGCCAGTTCTAGTGACGGGGGTAGCATTCCACCCTTCTAGAGGGAGAAGACATGTTGTTCCTACTAATCCCGGTTAAAGTTAACCAGAGCCTCAGCATCACAAAATGGATGCTGCTGCCACAGACACAAGTCTGACCTCCTGCTGCTGGGATTCCTTCCAGCGAGGGAGGTTTGGACAATAGGTTTCCTGTCTTGGGAGGTGCTAGCACCACCCCAGACAGGCCATAGTGTATTGGGGCAGGGAGGGCTGAATGAAATGACACTGCCTGGGGCACACAAGGTGTCCCATGCATAGTCTGGTTCAAAACGGTGCTGGGGCACTCCAGCCCCAGCTCTGGTGCGAAACTGGACAAAGGAAAAGGGGTGTAACCATCCCCTTCCCTGGTCCCACCCATAGGAGGGACCTAGCAGGTAATCCAGATCCTAAATTTGGTATATAGGTAGGAGCTGAGTCCCAAGACTTTAGATTTATCCTGACTGAAACTTGAAACGAAACTCTGGACCTTCGACGTTCTACTTGAAGATAGAAGACCGAAGAATCTCCCTTGTGGTCAAGGAGTGACCACCCTGTGGAAGCAGGTACCATCAAGTGATCAACGTTTTTCTTTGTCGACGCTACCGCCGGAGCCCGAGCACAGAGCCTGACAAGACCCGGACATCCAGACTTCCAACAGCCCGATCCACAGCCACAGCAAAGCTGAGACCCGTGGAGGCGACGAGAGACGTGGGACCGCCCATCTTGGAAAGCCAGCGAATTACTTTCTATGCAACTTCTGAGGCACCCTCGAAGTTGTGCATTGGGGATTGAGAAGCCCCAGCCCCGAGCACCAACTGCACCGAAGATCAGCCCTCCACACTCCACGAGTTCTGCGTGGGGCCCTTCCGCATTTTTCTGCTCAACACGTCTGTCCGGTCACTTGCCCATTGGCTAGTGGCCTCTGTGACGACGAACCTTTGAATTTACACCGCTGGTCTGGTTGCTCCAGACTGGCCCCTGCTTCCCTGAAAAGGAGAAGCCCATCAGACTTTGCTGGTTTGATCCAGAAGCCATCTTCGATTCCTGCGTGGGTTGCCTTTGCCAAAGCTTGTTGACTCCAATCCGGAAGCCGACACCGCCGACAGCGAGAGCCTTCGTGGGACAGTCCGTATCCAGCTCCTGGTCGTCGTCGACACCTCCTGGTCCTCGTCGACACCTCCTTGTCCACGTGGCTGCAGAGACCAGCTTCACAACATCACCTGATTGCTTCGCGACATCGCCTGGTTCCTTCCTGGTCATTGGCTAGTGACCCAGACTGTCCCCTCTGCTTTCAGGTACTCTTCATCCTCGATCCGCCCTTGGATCCAACCGGACACTTCCCTCCTGGTCGCCTGCAGCATCTTTCTTCAAGGCTCCATAGGATTCAGCGACGAAACCCGACACACTTTGACACCTATGCACCCGCTTCCTGTGGGTGAGGTAACGTGAGTACTTTGGTGCTCCTGTGGGTATTTACTATCCTAGTGTCTAACTTACAAGTAGCTTTCTCCTTGTCCATCCGGAAGTGACCTAAAAGAACTAGTTTCCATTTCTTTCGTTCTCATTCTAACTCTATGGTATCTCGCGTGTGTGTAAAGACACTGCATGCACATCCCGTGGGCCTCCTGCTCCCTATCCTTTGGTAGTATAGCGTAGCCGATTCTCCAGGCCCTAGGCCTATCCTTTGTTCGTGACGTTGGTCTTATACCACTATTTTAATATATGGTTTGCAGTGCCCCTAGGGCATTACTGTATTTTGTGCAACTGATTGTATGTTGATTAAGTATCTTATGTGCTTGTGCCTCTGGCCTCATAAAGAGTTCAGAGGATTAATTTAGTAATAAATACATATATTTTATATATATCTGTGTGGTGTCCTTTCATTTGGTATTAAAGGGATTGCATATGGTAAAACAGCTGGCTTCACATGCACTCTTGAGTTTAGCCTAAGACTGCTTTGTCCAGGCTACCACTAGGATAGCTGGTCTATAAGGTTGACTTTACAACCATCACCATAAGGGTTGTTTGGACTGATACAGGGTGCCCGCTAGAATAGTGGACATCACATATCAGGCCAACTTCTCACTTTTACCACCTAAGTAAAACCTTACACTGGGGCGTAGATCACACAGGGAAGTATAATCTCCCTAACATAAACCTAAACAGGTAAAACAACCTCCTATGCAGGAATCCTATCTAGAGGTATAAAAACACAGGGTGCGCAAAACATACACTACACAGAGTACATTTCCTAACACCCAAAGCATTAGCACATAATTCACAATAAGGTCCAGGTTGCGCCACTGCGCCAAAACCTAAACGTTGCAGCTGCCCACTACTTGCTGGGCAGCTGAGGACAAGAACAGGGCCTAAACGCTGCAGCTGGCACTAAGTGCTGCGCAGCTGTGGAAGGCCAAGGTAGGGGCGAAGGAGTGCGACTCATTCCTGAGTCCAAAAACATGTCCCTAGAAAGAAAGAACCTAAACGGTGCAGCTGCCCACTACTTGCTGGGCATCTGGAAATGACAAACTGCGGTACAAAAGGAGGTGGTGATGGACGGAGCATCTGAACCAATCAAACACTCACACCCAGTCAAAAGATCTGGGTTTGATCCATCACCGTTCTTTAGCCCACTCTGCCACCCCAGTTCAGACATGGCTATATGCAAATCAGTCTGACCCTGTGCCTCATGGGAACAGTCCAGCCCGAACTGCCAAGCCATGCCTTCCCTGGACCGGAAACAAGCTTCCGAGGACCAGTTTCTGGCATTACAGCCGTCTTCAGCCCGGCTTGCTTGAATCCAGTGGCTAAGTGAGCAAGGGATTCACGTCTGAGCATACCCTGCCACACTTATGGCGCCCAAAAGCGGCATCTGGAAATGACAAACTGCGGCATGCGTTGGAGCCCTTTTAGGCTCTGGAGATCAAATTTACCCCCCACAGGTTGGAGCCATCTGGCCCCTGAAATAATGCGCTCAACGTTGGAGCCACGCCTGGGCTCGGTAGATCAGTAAAGAAATGTTGGGGCGGCCCACTGCCGTCCGGGGCCGCCCTAAATACACCCTTGTCACTGTAGTAACAAACTTGCCCCCAGATCAGAGGAGCGACCGACTGCCCGATGGGGCCGTTTCTGCCCAGGGAGGCAAGGCCCCAGCAGCAGCTCGCCCATGGTAGATTCAAGTCAGGAAACAAGAACATTTTACAGGAGGGCACAGCCTCTTTGTATACACACATTTCCTTTGTCAAAGGTGCAGGCAAGGGGCTAAGGGGCTCAGCCCCTCTGCCTATTCACAGGATGGGTCAGGGACATCAGACACACCACAGGGGGTGGAGCCAGCATTGTGGAGGCAAGGCCCAGCCCTATTCAGGTCCCAGGTGCACTCCTCCCTCCCATCAACATGCAGATCTCTTCATTCACCACCGGGGCAGACCCATCCTGACTCCTGTAGCCAGGCACACCAGCCAGCTCCAGCCAATTACAAGCCAGACAGTCAATTCACATTCACTGCACAGACAGGCCAACTTCTAGAAGTGGCACTTCCACACTAGACACAATAAATCCAGGCACATCATCGCGCAGCATTTAATCACACGAGTCCACACATACCAAACACAACCCTGCACTCCCCACACATCAGGAACTACCATGGACACACATATCCCCCATGCATTCCCATGGGAGGGCAGGCCAATCTTACACACGCACTTTACACTGGGACACAGTGTCAAAGTGCGCAAAGACCAGAAATCACTATAATTGTGTAACATTAAAAGGCAAAAAGTTCAGGGGTGAACCTGCCAGAAGGACCAAGTCCAACACCAGTATTTTGAATGAAGCATACTTCTGTCCTCCTTGAAAGAGTATGACTTGAAATATTGCACAAGGACATCAAGCCCCCCTCACCCCCCCCCCCCCCCCCCTTGATCACTCTGGGGGGGGGGGGGGCGCAAGTGCAAATTTCACAGTGCAGTGCAGCGTAACACTATGACCGCCGCCCACCATAGTGTTGCACTAGTCTTACGGGCAGAGCGGCTGGCACCAGTGCCCGGCCCGGGTCAGCTCATGGAGGGTGGGTGGGGTCCGTCCTCCTGGCAGCTGTATGCCCTACTGTCATTGGTAGCTGAGTGATACTATGCTACCAGATGACTCTTGTTGGTAATGTAGCACTCTGCTACCAATGCCAGTCAGACCTCAGTCTGCAGGCAGCACTCTCATTGGTAATTGAGCGCTACCAATGAGAGCCGCCTCACCGGTGTCCCGACTCATAGTTTGACCAATCGTGGCCCAACCTGCCCCATCCCAGCCCTAGCATAGTGCACAATGCGCAGCCACAGGCTCAAGTTGCCCATCCGACGGAGGACTTCCAGATACTAGCAGCGTCTGTCGTGCGCTGCTGCAGCAGCACTAAGTTAACAGGCCTTTCACTTACTGGCTTGTCTCCTCGCTCATAGCGCTTTTTGGCCCCCGTCCGGACCAACCGACATCCAAATCTCGGCAGGCAGCTGTGTAGCCTGTATGTCATAGTTTGCTGCCTCGAGCATTTTTCGGCAGTTCTGCGCAGCACTTTAAAAAACAAGAAGCAGTGAAATACAAGGGAGACAGTTAACACAAGCACTAAAAAAAAACAGGGTAAAGAAAAAAAAAGCAGAAAAAATGAGGTAAAAGCATGAGAAAGGACTCCGAAAAATTAGGGGTGTAAGGTGAAAGCAGTAAAAAATGGGCCAAAAGCAGGAAAAAGTACTCAAAAAAATGTGGAGTGGAAGTAGACAGCAGAAAAAAAAAGTCAAAAGCATGAGAGCATTCAGAACAAGCATTTGCAATGCAATAGGTCTAGCATTAGGAAAGTTTAAGTTATTTGTCTTGTACATGACAAATTTATTATTTGTGTTATTTTTGAAAATTGTGAAATTAATAGCTTTGTCATTTACAATGCTAATACTTTTAGTTTTGAAAATGTGACACCTATAGCATTTTTAATGCAACATGTTTTGTATTTACGTGACTTAGAAGTATTGATTTTACAAATAACAATGTTTTTTTAAAAATAATTAATACTGAAATAAGTTATTGTAATTTATAATGGCAATAGCTTACACTTTTGTAATTAACTTTTGTGAAGATTATGTTCAGTGTATTTTATTGTGACTAAAATATAATAGAAGGGAAATATCAACATTTTTTTGTGACATTTGTAATAAAGCTTGCAACATTGAGAGAACATATTTGAACCAGTTGTTGTTAAATGTTTGCACAGATTGATACTGCGGTGGTGAGGGATGATTTGGAGGGTGGATTTGGAGGGTGGGTAGAGTGGTGGCCGGCGGCTAGGGTGGTGGCCGGCGGCTAGGGTGGTGGCCGGCGGCTAGGGTGGTGGCCGGCGGCTAGGGTGGTGGGCGGCGGCTAGGGTGGTGGGCGGCGGCTAGGGTGGTGGGCGGCGGCTAGAGTGGTGGGCGGCGGCTAGAGTGGTGGGCGGCGGCTAAAAGGGTGGTGGGCGGCTAAAAGGGTGGTGGGCGGCTAAAAGGGTGGTGGGTGGCGGATAGGGTGGTGGGCGGCTAGAGTGGTGGCGGTGGATAGGGTGGTAGAGTGCTGGTGGAGAGGTGGCGGTAGAAGGCTGTACTGTGTGTGTGAGAGAGGGTGTGTGAGTGGTGTGCGGCTAGGGTGGTGTGCGGCTAGGGTGGTGTGCGGCTAGGGTGGTGTGCGGCTAGGGTGGTGTGCGGCTAGGGTGGGGTGCGGCTAAGGGGCGGAGTGGGGTGCGGCTAGAGTGGGGTGCGGCTAGAGTGGTGTGCGGCTAGAGTGGTGGGCGGCTAGAGTGGTGGGCGGCTAGAGTGGTGGGCGGCTAGAGTGGTGGGCGGCTAGAGTGGTGGGCGGCTAGAGTGGTGGGCGGCTAGAGTGGTGGGCGGCTAGAGTGGTGGGCGGCTAGAGTGGTGGGCGGCTAGAGTGGTGGGCGGCTAGAGTGGTGGGCGGCTAAAGTGGTGGGCGGCTAAAGTGGTGGGCGGCTAGAGTGGTGGGGGTAGAAGGCTGTACTGTGTGTGAGAGAGTGTGTGTGTGAGTAGAAGGCTGTACTGTGTGTGAGAGAGTGTGTGTGTGAGAGAGTGTGTGTGTGAGAGAGTGTGTGTGTGAGAGAGTGTGTGTGAGAGAGTATGTGTGAGAGAGTGTGTGAGAGAGAGAGTGTGTGTGAGAGTGTGTGTGAGAGAGTGTGTGTGAGAGTGTGTGTGAGAGTGTGTGTGAGAGTGTGTGTGAGAGTGTGTGTGAGAGTGTGTGAGGTGTGGTGAGAGTGTGTGTGAGAGAGTGTGTGTGAGAGTGTGTGTGAGAGTGTGTGTGAGAGTGTGTGTGAGAGTGTGTGTGAGAGTGTGTGTGAGAGTGTGTGTGAGAGTGTGTGTGTGAGAGTGTGTGTGAGTGTGTGTGTGAGTGTGTGTGTGAGAGTGTGTGTGTGAGAGTGGTGTGAGAGTGTGTGTGTGAGGTGTGTGTGTGTGTGAGTGTG